>NC_036860.1:77772712-77793992 GCF_002910315.2 Salvelinus sp. IW2-2015
TGTTGTTTGGCCTTTGCAGGGGGGGTTGTAAGTGGTGTTAGGGCCCATGGGGTTTAATGCAGGGGTGGGAGAGAAGGGCACAGTGGGGTGATGTGTCTTGGGGCGATTCACGTGTACGTACGGTGGCAGCTCTGCTTTTCGCTGCAAAGCATATCTGGCCAGCCTCGGTGGAACGTCCATCATTAGAGAAGAGCGAGAGAGGGAGATAAGTCAGAAAGGAGAGGTAGAGGGAGAGAAGAGAAGAGCGAGAGCGAGAGAGAGAGCAGAATAGAGAGGAAAGGTGGCTGCAGCGCCTGCCACAGCAGATAACCCAACACAGTGCGCGTTGGAAACAAAAGCACACACAGACACACTCTTCGGCTCCCTCCGCACTCACATACAATGCACTCAACTCTGCGCTCATGGCTAAGTACATCATCTTCCTCTCATCACACCTCTGAACCCGCCACACTCCTGAATAAACATCCAAAGATGCATCAGCCCTCTCGAACGAAACACACTTCCACAAACCACCGCACCACTATGCATGCAGACATCCTGTTACGCCACACACTCCATTCAATCCTATACTATAGACATCTTCTGGCTATCGACACTGTACAACATATTACATTAGACATCCTGTTACCCACACACTATCTATCAGATTGACCGCAACTATTATCGAATGCTGTACCGCCACAACTATTATCTCTACCAACTTCAGACATCCTGTACCCCACACTATATCAACATCCTACCCCTTCAACGCATCGACCCTACCTATTAATGTTGACCACAACATATCATCAGACATCCTGTACACACCATTCACATCAGTACCACCTCATCGACATTCCGCTGTACCACACACGACCGTGACCAGCGCAGCTGATATCAATCCCTGCCTCCAACACACTATGTACTAGACAACTCCTGTACCCACACAACAATCAACACCTGGTCCCACACACTATCTGATTCAGACATCCGTCCACACTAGACCGTACCACACTATCATCAGGACATCCTGTACGCCACACACTATTCCAATCAGACACCTGTACCACACACTATTCATCAGACGTCAGCTGTACCACACATATCATGCAGACATCCTGTACCACACACACTATTAATCTAGCCCAGCAACCTATCATCGTAATCTGTACCCACACACTATTAATCAGTACATCCTGTATCCACACGGGACTATCATTCAGACATCTGTACCCACACACTATTAGTTCTAGACATCCTGTACCCAACACTACGATCGCGGCCATCACAGACATCTGTACCAACAACTATCATCAGACATCCTGTACCACACACTATTATAGACATCCTGTACACACACTATTATCAGACATCCTGTACCCAACACACTATTATCGACATCCTGTACCACACCTATCATCAAGACATCCTGTACCCACACACTATTATCCGACACCATGTCCCAGCACCACTATCATCAGACCATCCTGTACCACACACTATTATCAGACATCCTGTACCCACACACTATTATCAGACATCCTGTACCCACCACACTATCATCAGACATCCTGTACCCACACACTATCATCAGACATCCTGTACCCACTACACTATTATCAGACATCCTGTTACCAGACATTCTCTAGTATCAAGACATCCGTACCCAGCAATCACTATCTATCAGACATCTCAAGCATGACTCCCACACACTATTATCAGACATCCTGTACCCACAACACTATATCAGACATCCTGTACACACACTAATCATCAGACCTCCTGTACCCACACAACTATCATCCAGACGTCCTGTACCACAAGACACTATATCTAGACATCCGTGTACCCAACAAACTATATCAGACATCCTTGTACCCACACACTTTATCAGACATACTCCTGTACCCACACACATCTATCAGACATCCGTACATGCCTTATCACACCACACACTATTATCCAGACCATCCTGTACGCACACCTATTATAGACATCTCTGTACCCACACACTATATATAGACATCCTGTACCAACAACATCTTCATGACATCCTGTACCCACACACTAATCTGACATCCTGTACCCTCCACACTATCATCAACATCCCTGTTACCCACACACTATCATCAGACATCCTGTACCAGATTATAATAACCTGTACCCACACACTATCATCAGACACTTGTACCCACACACTATATATCAGACACTTCCTGTACCCACACACTATATTCAGACATCCTGTACCACACACTATTATCAGACATCCTGTACCCACACACTATTACGTCAGACATCCTGTACCACACAACTATTATCAGACATCCTGTACACCACACACTATCATCAGACCCATCCTGTACGACCGCACACTATCATAAGACATCCTGTACCCACACACTATCATCAGACATCCTGACCCACACACTACATCAGACATCCTGTACCCACACACTGATATCAGAGCATCCTGTACCCACACACTATTATCAGACATCCTGTACCACACACTATCACAGACATCTGTACCCACACACTATCATCAGCACATCCTTAACCCACCACTATTATAGACATACTGCGTAGAACCGTAACAACAGCGTTCACTATCAGCACATCTGTACCCCACACACTATCATCAGACATCCTGTACCCACACTATCATACAGACCCATCCAGCCTTACCTCCCACGTACACTATTATCAGAGCATCCTGTACACACAACTATTCAGACACATCCTGTACCTACAACACTATTCATCAGACATCCTGTACCACCACCTATTATAAGACATCCTGTACCCGACACTAGCATCATCCTAGATCATCCTGTACCCACACACTATTATCGACATCCTGTAACCCACACACTTATCATCAGACATCCTGTACCCACACACTATTATAGACATCCTGTACCACACACTATCATTCAGACATCCTGTACCACACACTATATCAGACATTCATGTACCACACACTATATCAGACATCCTGTACAGCCTCACATCAGACTCGTACCTCAGTAATCGAGACATCTGTACCAACACACTAATCCATGCAGACATCCTGACCCACCCACACTATCATTAGCTCCTTAGACAACTACCAGACCATTGTACAACACACCTATATCAGCGCATCGCCACCACGACTATATAAATCCGTACCCACACAACTCATGACTCCTGTACCGCACACACCGGTATATGCAGACGGATCTCGTAACGACTCAATAGCACTGTAACCCACACACATTAATCAGACATCCTGTGACCCACCACTATTCATCAGACATCCTGGTACCCACACCTGATATCCGAGACATCCTGCTACCCACTACAGACCCTGTCCCACACACTATGCATCAGAATCACTGTACCCTACACACTAGTCATCAGACATCCGTGACCCACCACTATCATCTAGACATCCTGTACATCCTACATACAGAATCCCTACCCGCTCTGAATGTCATTAGCTAGACACACACCAAGCACTGTTCAGACAGTATGTGTACTGCACATACACATCTCCCTAACAACCACATTATCTACATCACCACGCACGGCCGACGGCCACGCAACCTCACGCACGCACGCGCACGACAGACGCAAGCCAGCAAGTCCGCCCAAGCTGAAGCTCATAGACACACATGTGGGGCCAGAAGAGGCTGCTTCTTGGTTGTGCGATTTTTTCTTCCTCCTCCTCTTTTCCTCCAAACTTGGCGCTCTTAATAATAAATTAGCCTTCTAGAGTTAGTCATTACTAAGCCATTTCCCTCAGGCACCGCATGCCCCCTCTCCTCTCTCTTTATCTCTCCTCCCTCATTCAAAACCCTCTCTTCTCTCTCTCTCTCGGTCTCTCTCTCATTCTCCCTCTCTCTCTCTCTTCACACACCCACACACTCCTTTCTCGTCTCTCTGTCTCTTTCTCTAGTATCTCCTCGGAAGGAGGGGAAGAGGAGGCATGGTGATCGAATGTGAAAAATCCCCACCTCTCCTTCAGTCTTTCATCCTCACTGATTCAGGGGGGCTTTATTGGCATGGGACAACTGAGTTTACATCTGCTACAGGCACTCCTCTCGCTCTCTTCCGCTGGCTCCATCCATGATTGTCTCACTATTTTCAGTATAGACAGTAGGGAGCAGGGCTCCTCTCCATCCTCCCCCTGCCTCAACCTCCAGACTGGGGTGACAGCAGTTTAACCGAGGCTACCTCGTCACGACTGCTAGGACTACACCAACCGCTACCACCCCCCCACTCCACACCCCCTCCATTCTCCCAGCCCCCTACTCACCCCCCACCCCCGTGACGCGTCTCCACTCGACTCACCACGTCAGGCATCAGCAGGCATGTGAGGCAGCCTCAGTTGCAGGAGCAGGTTCCCCGTAGAGCAGAGGAGGAGCAGGAGGAGAAGAGCGGTGTGTGTGATGATGGAGGCGGCCAGCTTTGCACACCGAGGAGAGCTTTGACGTTGACGATGCTCCTGTCTCTCAACAGAACGGGGACAATTCACCAGCCAAGAGGCAGAACAAGGATCAAGGAAACCAAGATAACAGTGAGTACCCTGGAGCTCCAACCCAGAACCCTCCATCTCCAACCCATCTCTCTCTGTCTCCCTCACTCTCTCTTTCTCTCTGTGTTTTCTCTCTCTCTCTCTCTGTTTCTCTCTCTCTCTGTCTATCTCTGTTGTTTTTTCCTTTCTCCTCAGAGCAGCAGCAGCGTCAGACTGTGTTTAGGATACAGCCCTATGCACCATTACACCAGGGAGAAACCGCAGATGTGACAGAATTTTATTTTTAGCTAGGATTATTCCCTTTTGAGATAATTGAACAGAAGGAAATAAAAATGTTTTTACCTGACAATAGGCTAGATTTTTGTGTATTTCATTCAACCATCTGCCAACGTTAAAATGTACTGCATCTACCACTATGCTACAGTGTGTCCGTGTAGCAGTGTAGTCTCTGTGTTTGCTGCAGATCTCTGTTGAGTAATGGGAACCCACAGTGCAGGAACACTGCCACACAACCAAACAGCCTATTGGATAGAACATCAGTCTTAATAGTGGGGTTTCCAACACTCACGCTAATCTTTTTCTCATGGACTGTACTGTGTTCTACTCCCTTCTATCAGCTTGTGGATTTGGGACTGAGGCTTGCACAAGCTGCATTGTACCACAGGAGATGCGTCCTCGAACAAGAAGAGTTTCAGATTTCTCTCTCAGTTCACAGAAGCTGCCACAGACTTTGAGTAAGAATAGGTATCCCATGCAGCAAAGTCATGTTTTATCATACTCTTAATATGTATGATTGGGCTTGATTTTCTGAAAGCACAAGCCTTTTGTAGCTGACAGTTGACATCTCGGGCTATAATTTAGTCTGACGAGCCCTCTGAGTCTTTCTTCCTGCGAAGACATAACGAAAATATTCTATGAGTGTAATGCTGCATCCCTCCCAACCCCAATGGACCCCAATGCTGCAGGACAATGCAGTTCACCCAGGACTGCATTCACCAAAACACAACATCAACACTTCCACATTACAGCCATGTACAATGATGTTCTCACTCTCCATCAACAACAGCTAAGAAAACATTTACATCACACAAGCAGCTTGAATTCCTACTCCCACGTATCCATAACTGCATTCATTAAACTCATTATACTCAGAATATAGAAACTCATTTCTAGAAATTAGGGATTTGTGTGGACCACATCAGTACCAGTTTATGTAAAACATCCTCAGAGTGTTCAAGTTTGTTCTGACCGTGGACCTTGTGGTTATGTAACCTTATAATGAGGAATGTAGGAGGAGCATGCTGAGTGCTGGGCTGACAGACGTTCTGTGTGTGCCCAGGTTTGGTTTCGCTCGGTGGGTCGCTGACCTGACTCCTAAGCCACGGGAGCTGTCGTCTTGCCTATTGTGAAGCCCACGAGCTGCACAGATAGATGCGAAAGGACAGTTTCCTGGTTAAAGCAATGCCGACTGATCTAATGGTGTGAAATGGGAAAACACTGCCATGGGAATGAGCCATGTCAGAAAAAATTGAATTGATATTGTGGAAAAGTGAAAACATATTATTATTTTTATTAGATCTTTTTCTACAGGTTGAGCTTGTGGTTTGACGGGGCTTGATTATGGCATTGTTGACAAAGGATTGAGGGTCTGTTGTCACTCCGTTATATCCACTCCCATAAGATGTGTAATAAAGCTTCTGATTCTGGTCTTCTAGAAATATGAAGGATCAAGCACTGAATATCTCAGAAGGAGACCAATAGATTATCCGGCTACATTCAATTCCATTAGGTTTATAGCTGCGTGTAATGCTAATGGTAATTGGGCTGGATATGAGTTTCATTGTCGTTGTTCAGGGACAATTCATGCTAGCAAGTGTCGTAAATGGGGTCGTCATGGATAAGAGTGTGGCGTCATACTGGGTCGGATCGAGAGGTAGTTATGACTTGTTAGGACCATGATCGATGTTGCGTGACAGTTTACGCTGGTGATCCAGCTGTACCATGGCACGATGCGGACTTAATGGGTCAGCGCTGGAGCGTCTAGATCCTATGGTGGGTCATCATGCCTCGCTCCAATTATGAGAGTTGGGAGGCTGGTATGGAGTGGCTGTCCATGACTAGCGACTGGATGCGAGTAATTCGACAGTGATGTTTCAAGCTGTAATGCCGTCCACTTATAATGCATGCCATCATCTCCCATATGGATAGGCATGTTCAGCCCTCCTTATTGGCCAGGGAGACCGTCTGGTCCTGTGCTAGTTAGGAGATGGTCTCTATGAGGTTGGAATGGCATGAGAAACAGTGTTAATGTTACCCTTTTGAGCTTTTGCATTTACATGCACTCCTGATATGAGCCAGTCCAATGGTTGTCTCCTATACCTCCCACTATGGCGAGTTGATGTAGAATCAGGCTACATTCAGCGGTTCCTAAACAGCTGTTGTCATTGTTGTTAAGCAAGAAAGAGTAACAGCTTGGTTGGTGTTGGTCAATCTTGATGTGGCTTTGGACAGAGCAGCATGGGTTGATTTTGGTTACTTATATTGAAAATGTTTTTACCGAAGCGGTCAACACGATATCACTTGACATAAATTATGAGTACACAGAGTTGGAGGCAATGCCAAGCATTCTGAGAATGTGTGACGGAGGTTGGAATCTTTTGTTTTATGGGATTGTGCCTTTACAGCAAAAGTATTTGTCGCTTTAGCAACAGTGGCTGAAGTCCTACAGTCTCGTGATGTGTGTGTGTGTGTGTTGTGTGTGGTGTGTGTGTGTGTGTGTGTGTGATGTGTGTGTGTGTTGTGTGTGTGTGTGTGTGATGTCGCTGTGTGTGTGTGTGGTGTGTGTGTGTGTGTGTGCTGTGTTGTGTGCTGTGTGTATGTGTGATGTGTGTGTTCGCGGCGCTTACGTACAGCCGGGGGAGAGCTTATTTTCTGAATAGTCTAGGTAAGGTGGCAAGAGTTTAATTGTTGACACCGCTGTGTATGTCTTTAAGCATGGTTAATTTTCTGTCTGTTGTAGCTATTTGTTTTTATTCTTAGGATGGTTATTTCTGTGTTTAATGTCTTTAAGCATAGGTTATATTCTGGTTGTTATGTTCTTTACAGATGGGTTATTTTCTGTGTTGTAATTCGTTTAAGCATTGGTTATATTCTGTGTTTTTGTCTTTAAGCATGGGTTATTTTCTGTGTTTGTCATGTTTTAAGCTGGGTTATTTCTCTGCGTTAGTGATATTTATGTCTCTCTCCCCAGAAGCTAAACCATTCCAAGTGTGTGCAGAGGTCCAGCTCACAATTTCTAAACGCTCCAGGCAATGAAATGAACCTTCTGACATGTTCCTCAGCGATTTAGGCTAGAAATGATGTATAGATGAAATTCAGGTAGAGGACACGAGACTGTCGCTCTTGGTTTGATAGGCAAACTGCACTTGTCAAACTGTCTGTAGTTGGGTGGTAATGTAGTTAGTCTGTCTAAACTACAGGGTAAATACCATTACATATGCAATGTGAAGTCAATGCTCGTAAGCTAGAGTTGACCCTCGTTGGACCCCGCTGCTGTTGCACATCTAATAGATCCTCATTACTGTCAGGTGCGAACATAACACCCCTCGGCGATTGCTGACTAGTCCAAAACCATCAACTACCTATAACCACACTCAGCACTGCAGTCTGCAATACCCTTTTTAAAAGGGACTTCACCCGATACACCTATATTTTGTCCAACCCGTTAAGTCTATTACGGTTGGAACATTGCAATCAGCTCAACGTATTGATCGGAGTGAAATTGTTGTCTGATATTGAATTCACATCAACATTAAGCAGCTCAAACTCAGTAATGGTTCCTGTAACACCTATAACATGTTGCAGGCAAACAATTTTTTTTTTTTACTATTTTAATGCAATAATTCACTGTTTATTCTTGATATGGTATGCTTGAAATCCATCGCACGCATCAAACATTCTTCAGGACAAAAATTGTCCTCTATGGTCCTCCCCAGTCCTGCTTTGAGCAGCTATGAACCTGGGCCAAGAAGTGGCCAACCCACGTGACTAATTACTCACCGTTAGTGAGTACCCCGTCATCAGCTAACGGGAGAATAGATGGACAGATTTGGGCCATATGGGCAGCTGAGATTTGGACCACGCCGCAGGGTTTGTTGTCAGCTTTTGAAAGGACACCAGCAAGAGAATCTTTATAGCTCAAACTGGGAGAACTGGGCGTCCTGRGTTTCTGGGATAGTCCGCTGGCTGGATCGCCACGCTCCGAGCAGCCCGGACACATCGGTAGGTGCTGGTCAACGGCGCCATGTTTCGGAGGAGGAAGGTGAGAGTGCGTCGATGCAAAGCATGAGGCTTTCACTGGGTTACTACAGCTGGCTGTGTTGTTGTGTTGGCCTCTGCAGGGGGGTGTTGTAATAAGCAGGGGTGGAGAGGAGGGCACAGTGGGGGGGTGTCCTTGGGGCGATCACGTGTACGTACGGTGGCAGCTCTGCTTTTCGCTGCAAACATGCTGCAGCCTCTGGTGGAACGCCATCATTAGAGAGAGAACGAGAAAGAGGGAGATAGTAGAACAAGAGAGAGAGAGTAGAACGAGAGAGGGAGATAGTAGAAAGAGAGAGAGAGTAGAACGAGCGAGGGAGAGAAGGATAGTGAGAGAGAGAGAGAGAGAGCGAGAAAGAGAGGATAAGTGTGGCTGCAGCCTTGCCCACACAGATAACACCACCACACGCGCGTGGGTAAACACACACACACCCTTTGGCTCCCTCCGCACTCACATACGATGCACTCACACATGTGTACATCAATTCTTCCGCTCATCTACCCTCTGGACCCCCACCCCTGAAAAACATCCAAATATGCATCAGCCCTCCACAAACACACCTCCGCAAACACGCACACACTATCATCAGACATCCTGTACCCACACACTATTATCAGACATCCTGTACCCACACACTATCATCAGACATCCTGTACCCACACACTATATTAAGACATCCTGGTTACCTCACACACTATCTTAATTCAAAGACATTCCCCCCCCTTGGTTTCACCCGCACACACTTATTATCAGACATCCTGTACCCACACGACTATTGATCAGAGCTCTGTACCCACACCTATATCCAGACATCCTGTACCCACACACTATTATCAGACATCCTGTAACCACCACTTATTATCAGACACTCTGTAACCCACAACACTATTCATCAGAACATCCTGTACCCACACACTATCATCAGACATCACTGTATTTTACCCCACCAACACTATTTATCAGACATCCTGTACCCACAACACTAATCATCCAGACACTCCTGTACCCACACATATCCATCAGACGATCGCTGTACCCAGCACACTATTGTAGATCGGAGATTCCTGTAAACCCACAGCACTATGCATAGACATCCTTATCCCACAACGTATGTATCAAGACATCTCTGTACGCCACACACTATCCATAGACATCCTGTACACTACACTATATCAGACATCCTGTACCCACACACTATCATCAGACTCTGTTACCCACACACTATCATCACGACATCCTGTACGACACACACTATCTCAGACATCCTGTACCCACACACTATCATCAGACATCCTCGTACCCACACACTATCATCAGACCTCCTGGTACCCACACACTATTATCAGACATCCTGTAGCCCACACACTATCATCAGACCTCCGTCACCACACACTATCATATCAGACTCCTGTACCCAACACTTATTTATCAGACATCCTGTACCCACACACTATCATCAGACAGCCTGTACCCAACACTATCATCAGACTCCTGTACCACAACACTATCATTCAGACATCCTGTCGCCACACACTATCAATCAGACATCCTGTACGCCACAACTATCATCAGACAATCCTGTACCCACACACTATTCTTAGATCATCCTGTACCGCACACACTTTTATCAGAACATCCTGTCACGCCCACACTATCATGTAGCATCCTGTACCCACGAACTATCATAGACAGTCCTGTAACCGCACACACTATCATAGACATGCCTGTCCCACCACACTATTATCAGACATCCTGTACCGCACACATATCATCAGACATCCTGTAGCCCACACACTATCATCAGACATCCTGTACCCACACACTATTATCAGACATCCTGTACACACACACTTTTATCAGACATCTGTACCTCCACACTATCATCAGACCTCTGTACCCACAGCACTATGCATCAGACATGATGTATCCACACCTATTATTAGGACATCCTGTAGCGCCCACACTATTATTAGAACAATCCTGTACCCATCACTATTATCAGACATTCCTGTAACCCACACACTATTAATCAGAGCATCCTGTAAAGCACCGGCACACACTATCATCAGACCGATCCTGTACCACACACTATTATCGCAGACATCCTGTACCACAAACTATTATCAGACACTCCTGTACCGCACACACTATCTTCAGACATCGCTGTACCCACACACTATCATCAGAATCCTAGTACCCGACACACTAAATTACTCAGACATGCCCTGTACCCAACACCCTGTCATTATCAGACATCACTGTTACGCACACACTCATATTCAGACATCCTGTAACCCCACGCTATCATCAGGGATCATCCTGTACCCAACAGCTATTATTGACATCCACTGTACCCACAACTAATTATCAGACATCCTGTTACCCACACACTATTCATCAGACTCTGTACCCACACACTAATCATCAACATCTGTTAGCCCACACACTATTATCGAGACATCTGTACCGCACACACCTATCATGCAGACATCCTGTAATTCCCACACCTATTATTAGACATCCTGTACCCCACATATCATCAGGGACATCCTGTAGCCCACACACTATCATCAGACATCCTGTACCCACACCTACATCAGACATCTGTACCACACACCTATCATCAGACATCCTGTACCCACACAGCTATTATTAGACATCCTGTAGCACACACTATTATCAGACATCCTGTTACCTCACACAGCTATTATTAGACATCCTGTACCCACACACTATCATCAGACATCCTGTAGCCCACACACTATTATTAGACATCCTGTACACACCTGATTATTAGACTATCCGTTGTACCCACAACTATGCATCAGACATCTGTACCGACACACATATTAATTAGACATTCAGCTGTACCCACACACTATTATTAGCCATCCTGTCCCACACACTATTATTAGACGCATCCTGTACCGCACACACTATTATTAGACATGCCCTGTTACCACAACTATTATTAGACATCCCTGTCCCCACACACTATCATCAGACATCCTGTACGCCACACAACTATTATCAGACATCCTGTAATCACACACTATTATCAGACATCCTGGTACCGCCCACACTATCATCAGACATCCTGTTACCCCCACATCACTATCATCAGAACATCCTGTACCGCACACACTTATCATCAGACATCTCGTACCCACAGCACTATCATTCAGGACATGCCTGTACCCACACACTATGCATCGAATCCTGTAACCACACACTATCATCATGACATCCTGCCTACCCACACACTATCATCAGACATCCTGTACCCACACAGCTATTATCAGACATCCTGTACCAGACACTAATTATCAGACATCCTGTACCCACACACTATCGATAGGACATCCTGTACCCACACACTATTATCAGACATCCTTTACCACACACTATCATCAGGACATCCTGTACCACAGCACTAATTATCAGAACTCCTGTACCCACACCTATTATCAAGACAATCCTGTACCACCACTATCATCAGACTCCTGTAACCACACACCTCATTATCAGACATCCTGTACCCACACACTATATCAGACATCCTGTACCCACGACACTATCATCAGACATCCTGTACCCACACACTAATCATCAGCTCCTGTACCACACACTATCCTCAGAATCCTGTACCACACGCTCTGAATTGTCATTAGCTAAAACATCCAACACTGTATGACAGTATTGTATGCACATAACCATCTCCCTAAACACAAGTCTCACACGCAGCACTGCGACGGCACGCATCGCACGCAGCATCGCCGCAAGCTCTTGCAAGGCTCATCAATCACACATGTGGCGGCACGACAGATGGGCTGGTCTGCCGTCCCGCTCGTTGTTGTGGGTTTGTTACTTGTCCTCCCCTCCGTCGGTTTTTTCCTCCACGTCTACGCTTTTATGGAATAATTAGCGGCCTTCTATTATCATTACTAAGGGAGGAGAGGATAAAAGACCATTGAGGTCCCGGCAGAGCGCGTGCGCAGCCGGTCTCCTGCTACGCCGTGTCTATTAATCTCGCTCGCTCTCAGTCAATTCAAATGTTACTCACTACTCTCTCTCCTCTCGTCTTCTTTAGGTCTCATTCTACTCTTACGTGTCCTACTCTCGATTTCTCTCTCTCTACACAACAGCAGCACTCCTTTTCTCTCTGTCCTCTTTCTTTCTATCTCTCTGTGCTTCTACACCTGCATAGCTAGCTGTTTGGGGTTTTTGGCTGGGTGTTTGTTTACAGCAGCTTCGAGATATTAGCTATGTACTGAAGGGCTATATAAAAATAAAATTGATTGATTGAAGAAGGCAAGAGGAGGCATGGTGACGAATGTGCTATAAAATCCCCACCTGCTCCTTCAGTCTTCCCATCCTCAACTGAATTCAGGAGGGCTTTATTGGCAATGGGGAACATAATGTTGACATTGCTAAAGCACTCTCTCGCTCTCTTCCGCTGCTCCATCCATGTTTGTCTCATAGTTTTCAGTATAGACAGTAGGGAGACGGGGCCCCGCTGCAATCCTCCCCCTGCCATCAACCTCTAGACTCGGGTTGACAGCAGTTTAACCGGAGGCTAGCCTCGTCACGCTCTAGGACTACACGAACCGCCTCACACCCCCTCCTGCCCTCACACCTCGCCGCTCCATTCTCCCCACCCTAACTCACCCCCCCCCACCCGCACCAACCTCGTGGACTGCGTCTCCACTCGACTCACCAACGTAGGCATCAGGCTAGGACTTGTGAGAGCTAGCCTCAGTTTGCATGGAGCAAGGTTTCCCGTGAGGAGGCAGAGAGAAGGGAGGAAGAAGAGTGTTGGTGTGATGATGGAGGCGGCCAGCTTTTGACACCGAGGAGAGCTTTTGACGTTGACGATGCTCCTGTCTCTCACAACAGAACACACGGGGAACAATTCACCGCCAAGGAGGCAAACAAGGAGATCTAAGGAAGACCAGAATAACAGTGAGTACCCTGGAGCTCCAAAACCCAGAACTCTCCATCTCAAATACCCATCTCTCTCTGTTCTCCTCACTGCTCTCTCTTCTCTCCTGTGCTTGTTCTCAACTCTCTAGATCTCTCTCTGTTTTCCTCTCTCTCCTTCTCGTCTATCTCTGTTTGTTTCCTTTCTCTCTCAGAGCCAGCAGCAGCCTCAGACTGTGTTTAGGATTACAGACCTATGCAGCCATTAACCAGGCGAGAAACAGCAGATGTGAAGAATGTTTATTTTTTAGTAGATTATTCCTTTTGAGATAATTGAACAGAAGAAAGATAGATAACAATGTTTTACCTGACAATAGGCTCGGATTTTTTGTGTATTTCATCGACCATCTCCAGACGTTAAAATGTATTGGCATCTACCCACTATGCTACGTTGTGTCCGTGTAGTGCAGTGTGTCTCTGTGTTTGGCTGCAGATCTCTGTTGAAGTAATGGGGGAAACCACAGTCAGTGTAACCTGCCACCAACCATAACAGCCTATTGGATAGAAATCAGTCTTTAATTAGTGGGTTTCCACATGGTCAACTGCTATTTTTTCTCAATGGACTGTACTGTGTCTACTCCCATTCTATATCAGTCTTGTGTGTTTTGGACTGAGGCTTTGCACAAGCTGCATTTACACAGCAGTGAGATTGCGTCCTCATAAAGCAATGAAAAGTTTTCAGATTCTCTAGTTTCACAGAAGCTGCCCAGACTTGAGTAAGAAAGGTATGCCCATGCAGCAAATATGTTTCATCATATGCTTAATGTATGATGGGTTTTGATTTTCTTGAAAAGCAGCAAAGCTTTCGTAGTGACAGTTGACATTCGGGCTATATTTAGTATCCTCGACATCCAGAACGCAGCCCTCTAGTCTTCTTCTCATAGAAGACATAAAATCATATTCTATAAGTGTAATGCGCAATCCTTCCAACCCCCAATGAAGACCCACAATAGCTGCAGGAACAATGCCGTTCACCCCCAGGACTGCATTCAACCAAAAGCACAAATCAACCACTTCCACATTTACAAGCATGATTACACATAGTGTTCTACTCTTTCCATCAAGCACAGCTAATGAAAAGCATTTACAATACAAAGGCAGCTTGATTCCTACTCCCACGTATTTCATAACTAGCATTCATTAAACTCCTTATACCTCAGAAATATAGATAACTCATTTCTAGCAAATTAGGGATTTGTGTGGACCACATGTAACCAGATTTATGTAAAACATCTCTCAGAGTGTTTAAGTTGTTCTGACACTGGACCTCGTGGTTATGTAACCTATAATGAGGAATGTAGGAGGAGATGGTGAGTGCTGGGCTGAGGGCTGACAGACAGTTCTGTGTGTGCCCAGTGTTGGTTCTGCTCGGTGGGCTCGCTGACCTGCTCCAGCCACGGGAGCTGTCAGTCTGCCTATTGTGAAGCCCCACCGACCTGCACAGAGAGATGCAGCAAGGACAGTTTCCATGGTTACAAAAGCAATAGCACGCTGATTAATGGTGYTGAAATGGAAAACACTGCCATGGGAAACACTGGAGCCATTCAGAAAACRAATTGAATTGATATTGTGGAAAAATAGAAAACAAATATTTTATTTTTATATGTAGATCTTTTTTTTACAGGTGAGCTTTGTTTTGACAGGGCTTGATTGATGGCATTGTTGACAAAGGATTGGGGTGCTGTTGTGCTGTTTTTAACCATGATGTCATGTCTTCTGTAGAAATATGAACGGATCAAGCACTAAATATCTCAGAAAAGGAGACCACTAGATTAGGCTACATTCATTCCATTATAATGCAGTTTTATACATTGCAGTGTAAAGAGAAATCGCATGAATGGGTAATTGGTCTGTGATAATTGATATTCATGGCTTTGTTTAGGGACTCATTCATTGCGTAGAAGAAGTGGTGTCGTGTAATRATGGAATAATGGGAGGTTGTAGTCGTTGATGCTGAGTATGGCGTTCATCATGATGTCWGTCCAGGAGGGTGTTTTACTGKTGTCCCATGATGCATGTTGCGTCACATGACCTGTCTTCCAGCTGTCATGGACAGATGAACGACTATAATGTCCCCCACTGCAGCATGTCTCAGATCCCATATGGGATGGACCATGGCCCCTCCATTAGAGACAGTGGAGGCTGGTGAAGGGAGGATGGCTCATACTAATGACTGGAATGGAGTGAACGGAACAGTGTGTTTAATGTGTTTTAATCCATTTTAATGAGCCTATCCTCTCATTTAAAGTGACACCAGCCTCCGCTGATTTGAGACCAGTAGACCCGTAACTTTGTCTCCTCCATACCTTGTCTCCTCCATATTATAAGGCTGGTCCTGAGTGTGATGGAAGAAAGATGCACAGGGCTGAATCATCTGAATAGCCAGCCATGTTTTCCACCTCATTAAACATACTCCCTTAGCTCCACAACGTCTATTTTAGACATGCGCTGTAACTCAACCTATTATTAGACATCCTGTAGCCCACACACTTTATTAGACATCCTGTAACCACACCTATTATTAGACATACTGTACCCTCACACCTATCTAGACATTCCTGTTACACACTATTTATCAGAATCCCCCCCTGTATGCCACACACTATTATAGACATCCTGTTACCCACATCATCAGACATCCTGTACCCACACACTATCAATCAGCCATCCTGTACTCACAACTATCATCAGTACATCCTGTACCACTATCATCAGACATCCTGTACCCACACACTATCATCAGACATCTGTACCCACACTACTATCACGAGACATCCTGTACCGCACACACTATTAATCAGTAACATCCTGTACTCACACACTATTATCAGACATCTGTACCACCTTTATCAGACATCCTGTACCCACACACATCATGCAGATCATCGCTGTAACCTCACAGCCTATTATCAGACATCCTGTACCCCACACACACTATGCCATCAGACATCCTGTACCGCACAATACACTATTATAGCCTCCTGTCCCCAACACTATTATCAAGACTCTGTACCACACGGACTATCATAGACATCTGTACAGACCACACTATTATAGACATCTGTACCCACACTATGCTCAGACATCTGTACACAACGTATCATCAGATCATCTGTACCCACAACTATTCAGACATCTGTCCCACACAACTATCACCATCAGACAATCTGTAACAACACACCGTCTTGGAATTGCTAACATTAGGATAAAAACACCAATACTGTCAGAAGTATTGTATGCACATCCACATTCCCTAAACAATAGTCTCACACGGCAGCACACGCACGAGCACGCACCGGCAAACGCACCAAAGCTCTGAAAGCTATAAAGCACACCATGTGGGGCAGAGAGGCTGTTCATTTTGTTGTGGTTCTTTCTTCCTCCTCCTCTTTTCCTCCAACTTGCTTCTTTATAATACTTAGCCTTCTAGTTTCATTACTCAAGACCATTTCCTCAGGCCTGCCCCCCTCTCCTCTCTCTTTATCCTCTCCTCCCCTCATTCAAACTCTTCTGCTCCTCTCTCTCCTCTCTCTCTCTCTTCTCTCTCATTCATCTCTCTCTCATCTCCACACACACAACACTCCTTATCTCTCTCTGTTCTCTTTTTTATCTCTCTGTGCTTCTACACCTGCATTACTAGCTGTTTGGGGTTTTGGGCCTGGGTGTTGTACAGACGTTCGAGATATTCAGCTGAATGTAGAAGCGGCTACTATAAAAAATAAATTGATTGATTACGAGGGAAGAGGGATTGGTTATTGGTGATGCCCGAAGTGTGCACAATAATCCCACCTCAATCGGCTTCAGTCTTCCATCTCATCAATTGAATTACAGCGGGGGCTTTATTGGCATGGGGAACATAGTTGTTACATTGACTAACATGCACTCTCTCCCTTCGTTTCCGCCTGCTCCTCGATGTAAGTTGTCTCAGTAAGTTTCAGTATAGACAGTAGGGAGACACGGCCCGCTCAGTCCTCCCTCGCTCCGTGCCATCCCCAGATCGGGTGACAGCAGTTTAACGCCGGAGGCTAGCTGTCACGCTCCTAGGCTACACCAGACCGCCTCGCACACCCTCTCACCTCCAACCACCACTCCCTCCATTCTCCCCAGCCCCTACTACCCCCCCCCCACTCCCACATCCCCACCCCGTGACTGCGTCTCACACTCGTACTCACCATACGTCAGGCAGCAGCAAAGGCTTGTGAGAGGTAGCCTCAGTTGAGGAGCAAGGTTTCCCTGTGAGGAGCAGGGAGAGAGAGGGAGGAGAGAAGGTGATTGTGTGATGATGGAGGCGGACCAGGCTTTTGACAACCTGAGGAGACTTTGACGTTGACGATGCTCCTGTTCTCACAACAAACCGGGGAATCAATTACACCAGCCAAGAGGCAAACAAGGAAGATTAAGGAGAACCAAGAATAACAGTGAGTTACCCTGGAAGCTCCAAACCAGAACCTCTCCAATCTCACTACATTCTCTCTCTTGTCTCCCTCATCTTACTCTTTCTCTCTTGTTTGTTCTCTCTCTATCGTCTTCCTGTTTTCTCTCTCTCTCTCTTCTAGTACTTCTGTTGTTTCTTTCTCTCTCAGAGCAGGAGCAGCTCAGACTGTGTTTAAGGATACAAGACCCTATGCAACATTGACAACCAGGGAGAAACAGCAGATGTGACAGAATGTTTATTTTTAGCTAGGTTATTCCCTTTTGAGATAATTGAACAGAAGAAAGAGAGTAACAATGTTTACCTGACAATAGGCTAGAATTTTTGTGTTATTTCATTAACCATCTGCCAACGTTAAAAATGTACTGCATCTACCCACTATGCTACAGTGTGTCGTGTAGACGTGTAGTCTCTGTGTTTGGCTGCAGATCTCTGTTGAGTAATGGGAGAACCCACAGTGCAGGAACACTACCACCACCAAACAGCCTATGGATAGAAATCAGTTCTGAAATAGTGGGTTTCACACTCAATGCTAATTTTTTCTCATGGACTGTAGCTGTGTCTATCCCTTCTATCAGTCTTGTGGATTTGGGACTGAGTTGCACAAAGCTGCATTTACACACAGGAGATGCGTCCTCAGCAATGAAGAGTTTCAGATTTTCTCTCAGTCTCACGAAGCTGGCCAAGACTTTTGAGTAGAATAGGTATCCATGCGAAATCAATTTTATCATATCTTAATGTATGATGGGCTTTTGTTTTATTGAATTTTTCTTTGAAAAGCACAAGCTTGTAGCTGACAGTTGACTCATCGGTATATTTAGAATATTTCTCTGACCATCCAGAATCGACACACTCTGAGTCTTCTCTCTAAGAGCATAGAATTATTTCTATGAGTGTTAATGCTGCATCCCTTCCACCCAAATGGACCCACATAGCTGCAGGAATATCTGCAGTTCACCCAGGACTGCATTCACCAAAATCACAAATCAACGACTTCCACATTTACAGCGATTAAAATTGTTTTACTTCCATCAACACACGCTAATGAAAACATTTACAATCACACAAGCAGCTTGAATTCCTACTCCACTACCATAACTAGCATTCATTAACTCATTATTACTCAGAAATGTATAGAAACTCCATTTCTAGCAAATTAGGGGATTTGTTGTGGACCACATGTAACCAGATTATGTAAAACATCTCTCAGAGTGTTTAAGTTGTTCTGACACTGACTCGTGGTTATGTAACCTATATGAGGAATGTAGGCAGGAATGGTGAGTGCTGGCGAGGCTGAACAGACAGTTCTGTGTGTCCCAGTGTTGTTTTCTGCTGTGGGCTCGCCTGACCTTGCTCCAGCACGGGAGCTGTCAGTCTGCTATTGTGAAGCCCACCGCCCTGCACAGAGAGATGCAGCAAGGACAGTTTCCATGGTTACAAAAAGCAATAGCACGCTGATTAATGGTGTGAATGGGAAAACACTGCATGGGAAACACTGGAGCCATTCAGAAAACAATTGAATTGATTATGTGGAAATAATAGAAAACAATATTATTTTTTTTATATGTAGATCTTTTTTTACGGTGAGCTTTGTTTGTGACAGGGCTTGATTGATGGCATTGTGACAAGGATTGAGGGTGCTGTTGGCCCTTCGTGTACTTCAAATCGCTGTCTGTCACTAACTTACCATGATGTCATGTTTCTGTAGAAAATAGCTGAACATCAGACTTAAATCTCGAAAAAGGAGACACTTAGATTCAGGCTACATTCATTCCATTATAATCGCAGTTTTTCATACTATTGCGGTGGTAAAGAGAATCGCATGAAGTGGTTGTATTGGTTCTGTGATAATTGATATTTAATTTGGCTTTTAGACTTAGTCATCTTCTAGAAAATGGTCGTCGGTTATGATGGCAACTTACAATGGGTAGGTTGTAGTCCGTTGATGCATGTAGGTTATGGCCCCGTTCTACAATTATGTTCATCTCTTTAAGGGGGAGGGTGGGGATTAGTTATCGATCTAAGGTTTCTGTATAGAATGATATTCATGGCTTTGTTAGGGACTCATTCATTGCGTAGAAGAAGTGGTGTCGTGTAATATGGAATAATGGGAGGTTGTAGTCGTGATGCTGAGTATGGCGTTCATCATGAGTAAGTCCAGGAGGGTGTTTTACTGTTGTCCCATGATGCATGTTGCGTCAACACTGTTTCCCAGCTGTCATGGACAGATGAAGACTTAATGTCCCACTGAGCATGTTCAGATCCCATATGGGATGGACCTGGCCCCTCCATTAGAGACAGTGGAGGCTGGGAGGAGGATGGCTCATACTATGACTGGAATGGAGTGAACGGAACAGTGTGTTTAATGTGTTTTAATCCATTTTAATGAGCCTATCCTCTCTTTAAAGTGACACCAGCCTCCCTGATTTGAGACCAGTAGACCGTAACTTTGTCTTCCTACCTTGTTCTCCTAATTATAAGGCTGGTCCTGAGTGTGATGGAAGAAAGATGCACAGGGCTGAATCATCTGAATGCCAGCCATGTTTTCCACCTCATTAAACATACTCAAGTGTTGTTTACTTGTTGTTAGAAGAAAGAGTAACAGCTTGTTAGGGTGTCATCTTGTGTCGTTTGGAAGATCAGATGGGTTATTTTTGATTATTATTATTAGAAAATGTTTTTACCAAAGCGGTCCACAATTAATATCATCATCAGTCAGAGGAGATTTAATGAGTGACCACAGAGTTGGAGGAAGCCACAGCATTCTGAGAATAGTGGAGGAGGTCTTGGAATCTTTTGTTATTATGGGGATTGTGCCTTTACAGCAAAAGTAATTTGTCGCTTAGCAACAGTGGCTGAGTACCTACAGTCTCTGGTGTGTGTGTGTGTGTGTGTGTGTGTGTGTGTGTGTGTGTGTGTGTGTGTGTGTGTGTGTGTGTGTGTGTGTGTGGTGTGGTGTGTGTGTGGTGTGTGTGTTGTGGTGTGTGTGTGTGTGTGTGTGTGTTGTGTGGTGGTGTGTGTGTGTGTGTGGTGTGTGTGTGTGTTGTGT
>NC_036860.1:77794017-77797271 GCF_002910315.2 Salvelinus sp. IW2-2015
TACTCAAGTGTTTGTTCACTTGTTGTTAAGAAGAAAGAGTAACAGCTTGTTAGGGTGTCATCTTGTGTCGTTTGGAAGACTCAGATGGGTTATTTTGTATTATATATTAGAAAATGTTTTTACCAAAGCGGTCACACAATAATCACTCATTAAATTAATGAGTCAGTCCGGAGGGTGTTGTCAGTCCAGGAGGGTGTTAAATTAATGAGTGAACACAGAGTTGGAGGAAGCACAGCATTCTGAGAATAGTGGAGGACGTCTTGGAATCTTTTGTTATTATGGGGGATTGTGCCTTTACAGCAAAAGTAATTTGTCGCTTAGCACACAGTGGCTGAGTACCCTACAGTCTCAGTGTGTGTGTGTGTGTGTGTGTGTGTGTTGTGTGTGTGTGTGTGTGTGTGTGTGTGTGTGTGTGTGTGTGTTGTGTGTGTGTGTTGTTGTGTGGTGTGTGTGTGGTGTGTGTGTGTGTGTGTGTGTGTGTGTGTGTGGTGTGTGTTGTGGTGTGTTGTGGTGTGTGTGTGCGCGCACGTGCTGGGTGAAGAGTTATCATTTTCTGAAGTAGTGTGCTAAGGGTGTGGCAAGAGATTTAATGTGTTGAACCCCTGTGTAATCTTTAAGCATAGGTTATTTTTCTGTCGTCTGTAGTCTTTAAGCATGGGTTATATTTGTGTTTTATGTCTTTAAGCATGGTTATATTCTGTGTTTTATGTCTTTAAGCATGGTTATTTTCTGGTTTTATGTCTTTAAGCATGGGTTATATTCTGTGTTTATGTCTTTAAGCATGGGTTATTTCTGTGTTTTATTGTCTTTAACATGGGTTTTTCATGTGTTTTGCTTTAAGCATGGGTTATATTCGTGTGTTTATTTGTCTTAAGGCATGGTTTATTTTCTGTGTTTTATGTCTTTAAGCATGGGTTATATCTGTTGTTTTATGTCTTTAAGCATGGGTTATTCTGTGTTATTCTGTCTTAGATGGGTTATATTCTGTGTTTTATGTCTTTAAGCATGGGTTATTTTCTGTGTTTATGTCTTTAAGCATGGTTATATTTCTGTGTTTTATGTCTTTAAGCATGGGTTATATTTCTGTGTTTTATGTCTTTAAGCATGGGTTATATTCTGTGTTTGTTATGTCTTTAAGCATGGGTTATTTTCTGTTTTAAGTTTTTAAGCATGGGTTATATTCTGTGTTTTATGTTTTAACATGGGTTATTTTCCCTGCTGTTTTATGTGATATTTCCAGAGCTAAACCATTCCAATGTTGTGACGGTCCAGCTCACAATTTTTAAACTCCAGGCAATAGTGAACCTTCTACGTTTTGCCTCAGCATTTAGGCTAGAAATGACTGTATAATGAATGCCAGCGTAGAGAGACAGACTGTCCCTCTGGTGATTAGGCAAAACTGGCACTTGTCAACACTGTCTGCTGTTGGGTAAGTGTAGTTAGTCTGTTCTAAACTACAGGAATGACCATACATCATGTGAATCATTCGATAAGCTATGACCCTGCCTGCCTCTAACTTGTGTGTGTGTGTTCGCGCGCGCGCACGTACATGCCGGGGGAAGAGTTATCTTCTGATAGTGTTAGGTAAGGTGGCAAGAGATTTATGTGTTGACACCCTGTGTATATCTTTAAGCATAGGTTATTTTCTGTGTTGGATGTCTTTAAGCATGGGTTATATTCTGTGTTTTATGTCTTTAAGCATCGGTTATATTCTGTGTTTTATGTCTTTAAGCATGGGTTATTTTCTGTGTTTTATGTCTTTAAGCATGGGTTATTTTCTGTGTTTATATCTTTAAGCATGGGTTATATTCTGTGTTTTATGTCTTTAAGCATGGGTTATATTCTGTGTTTTATGTCTTTAAGCATGGGTTATATTCTGTGTTTTATTTCTTTAAGCATGGGTTATATTCTGTGTTTTATGTCTTTAAGCATGGGTTATTTTCTGTGTTTTATTTCTTTAAGCATGGGTTATTTTCTGTGTTTTATGTCTTTAAGCATGGGTTATTTTCTGTGTTTTATGTCTTTAAGCATGGGTTATTTTCCCTGCTGTTAGTGATATTCATGTCTATTCACCAGAGCTAAACCATTCCAATGTGTGAGGTCCAGCTCACAATTTTTAAACGTCCAGGCAATGAATGAACCTTTCTACATTTGCCTCAGCATTTAGGCTAGAAATGACTGTATAATGAATGCAGGTAGAGGACAGACTGTCCCTCTGGTTGATTAGGCAAACTGGCACTTGTCAACACTGTCTGCTGTTGGTGGTAAGTGTAGTTAGTCTGTTCTAAACTACAGGAATGACCATACATCATGTGAATCATTCGTAAGCTATGACCCTGCCTGCCTCTCTTAGAATCTCCATTACACTGTCAGGCTGAACCATAACACCCTYGATTTGCTGACTGTCCAAAAACATCAACTACTATAAACCACACAGAGTGCCAACAGTGCCATACATTTCTCCCTGATTTTCACAGAGGTAATGAATATGAATCTCTGAGTCCTAACAGTGTAGCACCCCACTAAGAGCCCATTAAAGAGTAGTGAGCTATAGAGACAGCCATGCTGCAGATAAATGGTCTCGTTTTCTGGAGGATGTGAGCAGGAGATAAACAACAGCAGTGATAGATGGCGAGTCAATGTGATGGAAAATCTGGTGGCCGTGACAATCAGTCTGATCTCTCAGGCAGAAAATGAACAAAGTGACTGGGCTCCACCAACTATGTAAATCCTGTTGTGTAGCGGGTAGAAAGAGTCTACGACACTTCTATGTGTGTTTCTACTACTGTATCTCACCTGGTGTGTGGAAGCATGCATATTATGCAGCTTATAGGTGTGGTGTGTGTGTGTGTGTGTGCGTGCGTGCGTTGCGTGCGTCGCGTGCGTGCGTGCGTGCGTGCGTGTGCGTGCGTGCGTGTCTGATGCACCTCCTTTCTCTGCCTGTCCGTATGTGGGTGTTAGTGTGTACATATTGGATGTCAGGGGTCATTGATAGAACTGCTTTCAAGCAGGAGTTGGAGATCCTGCAGACGGCTGGTTGCCTTCAGAAAGAATGGAGCTCATGTTAATATTTATTACAGAATAGCTTTTAGGGCTTGCTTCCATTGTTGTTGACGTTGTTTCTCAATAGTTTCAACTCCCAATAGGCTCAATGATTTGCAACACAAAGCTTCAAACAATGTTCATAGTTACATAAGCAAATATGGTAATCAGCTAGTAGAAATGTGCACCGTTGTTGTATTTTCCTCTCTCTC
>NC_036860.1:77797438-77836033 GCF_002910315.2 Salvelinus sp. IW2-2015
CATGTATGGCATAGATAGAGGACATGTTGTTGTGCCAGCAGGGAGAGGTTACAGATGGTGAACATTACATAATTGCAGTCCTCTAAGGGTAATTGAAGACGCTGTGGACCAGATGGTGTATTCAGTCTGAGTGCTGGGTTGTTTAGTTGTGACTCCGCTCTACAGTGTTTGGGTTGTTGTTGGTTGTTTCCTCTGTATCACTGATTGTAGGTCTTTCTCTACGTTATGATGTTTTTTAGTTTATCACAAATAAGTGTAAGGATCGTAAGGCCAGGACTGGACGGTTTGTGCTCTCTCTTTCTCCCCCCTCTCTTTTTCTCTCCCTCTTTCTCTGTCCCTCTCCCCTCCATCTGTCCCCTCCATTTTCTCCCCTCCCTCTCCACCTCTGAGGGTTCTCTGGGTCACCATCTCGATGACCAACACCCCCTGAGAGTATTTACTCATTCCTGACCTTTACTCCCGTTCTCATGACAGACACCAAACCGAGCTCCATGTTCCCGTCTCCAAATGAGAAGCTTCTATGCACATCTCCCACAAATGACACCTTTGATGTCTGCTCTAACCATAGCGTTTCTCCCACATTCATTCCTGAGAGTYGAAGGCAATTAGTCTCTTATCCTCCTCCTCCTTTCCTTCTTCCTCTCCCTCTGATGTCTCACAGAAACCTCTCTCACTTGTCTCTCACTCTCTTGAAATCGTCTCATAATTTTTTTGAATTCAGATCAACTGCGTCACCTTCCCGCTGCCCAGTGTGACGCCAGATCAGCCAGAGCAGCAGCTACTGAAGCCCAATGAGTGGAGCTACTGTGACTACTTCTGGGTAAGATAGCGCCTGACATCTCTAAACCACTATCCAGCTCATAGAATAAGATCCCTACTTCCTATGTTTATAGGAATCTCAGCCCTGTTACATATGACTTTGAATCCAATAGGGTAGATTTTGTMTGTCATATTAACGCCAACTCATGTGTCTACAAACRTRATTGTAACAGAAGCCTCTTTTCACTGAACTGTGATTTGGWTGGTTGTTCTTGTTCCACTGAGTCATGTTCTCAGTGGCTGTCTGTATTTCTGTGGCATAATGTGCTCCACTCAGCCAAAGCTCAAGCCCATTGTGTGAAAGGAATCTGTCATCTCTGGTTCACGTGGGGCTACCACATCACTGCCTGTCGTATCCACATCCTGTTACACATAGTGGGATGTGCTGCTCCTTGTTCAAACCTTAGACACACACACACACTCATAACTCACACGCAAATGACGAACACACCCACATGTGCATACACTACTTGACACATACATTTGTAGTTCTCTGACTCATACACTCATCCACACTCATCCACACACACACACACTCCCCAACCACCCCTCACCACTCACACACACTCAATGTAAACAATGTCATTTTCTCCATGAAATGAAGTCTGTGGCTGTATTGGTCTGTGTGTGTGATTGATCCTCTCCCTCAGACTGACAAGAAGGACCCCCAGGGGACCCCCTCTGTGGGCGGCTTTGAGGTKCTGCTGCAGAAACAGCTCAAGGGCAAACAGATGCAGAAAGAGATGGCTGAGTTCGTCCGGGAGAGGTAACACAACATAGTCAGCTTGGAAGGGGTCAGTGGTACTGTGTATTTTGTGTGTTGGGAAATGTTATTGATTCTCTTCATCGTATCTTTTTTGATCGTAATCTAATTTGGACTGTTTGTCGTGTCTTATCAGGGTGAAACAGGGTTCTCTTGTCATTATCATTATGTTTTGTAGAGCATGGGTTATTTTATCCTTGACAACCTGGCTCCACTCTATAGTATCTATTCATAAATTTACATTGTATTTATTTAGCAGACGCTCTTCTCCAGAGCGACTTGCAGGTGCTCAAGGGCACATCGACAGATTTTTCACCTAGTCGACTGTCACGACTTCCGCCGAAGTCGGTCCCTCTCCTTGTTTGTGCGGTGTTCGGCGGTCGACGTCACCGACCTTCTAGCCATCACTGATCCATTTTTCATTTTCCATTGGTTTTGTCTTGTCTTCCTTCAYACCTGGTTTCAATCCCATCAATTACATGTTGTGTATTTAACCCTCTGTTTTCCCTCTGGTCCTTGTCGGAGATTGTTTGATTGTATGTTTGTGTAATTATGTGTTGGTGCGCGACGGGTGTGGTACCCACTTTTTATTATTTTGTCATTTTGGTTTTGGAGTTTTGTGAAGCACTGATTAAACGACTCCGTTTATACACGACTCCGTTTTAAACGACTCCGTTTACGCACCCATTACATCGACTTGGGGACTGGCCCAAYACTCTTGACCGCCAGGCTAGCTGCCACCCCAGGTATATCATCCCCATGCACATTTGAATTCAGATAAATGTGTTGTACCGTACTAGGTTTATAACGTTAAGTTGTAGACGTTCATAAAGTAGACATCCTAAACATATGCTTTCATAGGCTTCAGCATAGCAAGAGGCCCCATTTTGCGCCCACAACAAAAGTTCCCATTGACTCAATAGACGAGAATTAAGTGGACTTTCACTTTTTCCCCTGACTGTATTGACACAATTCATTTAAAGGCCCCATTCTCCAACATTCCAATTCAGGGCTGACCTTTCTTCATTGGTTCAGTGAGACAGCTGACCTGATGTCAGATTCTGGCCATATCCATTTCTTTGGAATGGCCTTCGTGACCTCCCGTAGAGGACAGGTTTACTCAGATGTGGATGGGTAATGGGTATTTGTGGGATAATTGAATGTCACAGAAATATGGCTGGCCTTTCTGAGTCGCCCTCAGGGTGGCCATGAGTAAATAGCCTCACATCATTCCCATCTCTGGCCTTTCCACAGGAAAGTGCATTAACTCATATCCAGGCTGTTGTTACAGGATATTGTTTGATATCTTCTCAGCACAGAATAATAGGCTTCTGCCTTTGAACATCATAGTGGCCACAGTGCTGTATGTCTTTGGGTGTCGGTGATATACTGGAGGACAGTGTCTCCATGCCCCAATGCTCCTCTAAAACTCTGTCAGCTTTAAAAAATGTTCTCCTCTATTGGTCTTCCCTGGAGTCCCATACTTTAGAGCCCCATGGCTGTCTTTGTCTGTTGCAGGATAAAGATTGAAGATGAATACTCTAAGAACCTCTCCAAGCTCTCCCAGAGCCCCTTGGCTGCTCAGGAGGAAGGGTGAGTGAGTTAACAGAATAGATTTCTATTCGTTCTATATTCTTCACCATATACCTGTTTGCTACTTGGGTGTTTTCCCATCCATTCTATCCAGTTTGGTTGATGTCTCTTGTTTGATCCCATTCCAGAACCCTTGGGGAAGCTTGGGCCCAGCTGAAGAGGAGTTGTCATGACGAGGCTGAAGTCCACCTCAAGTTCTCCAACAAGGTAGCCTACTGTCTTGCTAGAAGATA
The DNA here is from genome assembly GCF_002910315.2 of Salvelinus sp. IW2-2015. NCBI lineage: Eukaryota > Metazoa > Chordata > Actinopteri > Salmoniformes > Salmonidae > Salvelinus > Salvelinus sp. IW2-2015. The sequence continues at coordinate 77,800,847 of NC_036860.1, forward strand.
CTGTGGATGTTATAGATTGCATCTACTGTAACAGACCAAGAAAAGTCTAAAATCTCCATGTGAACTGACGGAAGTGGACAACATCCATGCTTCACTCATACCTTCAATAACATTATAAGATGTATTTTCTATGAGCTATGGAGCCCTTAGAGAAGGCTTAGTTGGCAGTCAGTTTCTTTATGTGTTCCTTTGGTCAATCCAAGGTCTCTATGACCACGTCCTGGGGTGTTTGTTTACCTCACTCTGGTCTGGGCAAAGAAAAAAGAGGGGGAGGGGCTTACAGCAGCAATTACCAGTGAAGAAAAAAGTATACTGGGCCTTAAGAATGCTTCAAATAAAGCAGAAGTAGCCTTGAAGCTTTACATAGCCTCCATTGTCTGACTAATTAGTGGTGTCTTCTGATGAGCCCCAGGCTGCMGACATGCAGCACGCCATGATCCCCTCTSCTCTGAGCTCGGAGACACCACGGCTGATGGGATGGGGTTAGGTAACGTGTGGAAGAGTGAGAAATCCTCTTGAACGTATAGTGGCCTAAGTGCACTTTTCATGACTATTTGTATCCATGCTTTATGCAGCTAGGTCACATATATCCTGTATAGGCCTACCAGGACTCTAAATCRGTGTATTTATATAGTAGTTAGATAGRCAGGTACAATGTAGTYRCAGTGTAGTTACACATGATTACATATCAAATATAASTGTAATAACTGTAYCTCTTCAGCTCCAGTGTGAGGTGGARAAGCCCCTGCTGACSTTCAGAGACAACTTCAAGAAGGAGTTGAAGAAGTACGATCACCACATCATAGACCTCAGGAAGCAGCTGGCCAGCCGCTATGCAGGCGTGGAGAAGGTATGGACCATTCTAAACCAAAGCATCYTATAACCCTTGTCCTACAATTCAGGTTTTCCCAGAGAAGCTTWAAATGATCCAAAATTWWTGTCAGAAAAAGTGGTTTAGGGATGATCTGACTACACCACAGCATTATTCTGTTGGACTATTGAAACCATTCAACGTATTATAAGATGAACTGTTTTTTTGCTCAGGAAAAACCTGTTGCTTTTTGTTCCCTATCTTTCTCCCCATGGTAATCATATAGACTAGATTAATCAATCGATTGACTTCATACAATCATAACGTCCTGTTCGTTTTATTTTAGTTGGCATCCATTAAACACAGGAGATTTTGTGGGTTTACGGTTCGTGCCTGCCAAGTGCTGTGTTTAAATTTCCAACAGTGTTACATCATGACATTGGAGAATTTCCTCAACAGACGAGATGAAGGAAGATGCTGTGATGTGAAATAAGAATAGATTATGGGATGAGGCCGGGATTTGAGTGGGGAAATAGGTAGCCGACATGAAAGGGCTGCAATGACTGTGGTAATAGCTGTAGGTTCAGTAGATCTGAGGATTAGCATGAAATKACTCATATTGTTTCTGTATTCACACTGCTGCTTGGGKTGCKGTAGGCCCGTAAAGCCYTGGCAGACCGGCAGAAAGATCTGGAGGTGAAGACYCAGCAGCTGGACATCAAGCACATGAACAAACACGAGGAAGACATCAAGAAGGCCCGGCGGAAATCCACACAAGCAGGTCAGGGGTTAAACACACATTGCATCATATGTAGAGCAGGCGCACGTCAAAGTTCCATGAAACACCACCATAGCGGTGCCGATTCTACCCCCAAAGAGGAGAGAACATGCACCCAAAGCATGCTGCATTCTCAGGTGTGCTTTTTATTAACTTACCACAGTGTACTTCTAAAGGCGACAAATTGCCTCTCTCCTATCAAATCTGAGCCGTTCAATTCACCCACAGCTGTGTTTCTTGATAAATCAGCCCTGTATCGCTGAGCAGCGGCTTTTATGWTGCGTAAGCCCCTTTTGAGGCCACTCTTGCATTGCACGCAAATTGCCTACCCTTGTGATGTTGTGCTGCCATTGTGTAAAGTTGTGGTGGTGTTTTCATCAGCAGCAAGAGGCGTAGCCGACAGAGTGAGAACTCTGTTGAGGGAAGCACCCCCTGGCACAACACCATAAAACATTGCAAAAGAGAGCCAGTAGTATTTCAACATGGAAATAAGTTTAATGATCTATTTTTGTGGTGGGATAATAAGTCGGCTAGGAGAGGACCATTACCCACAATCCCCAGGGCTAATCTTTTGGTCGCAGTGAACAAGGGTATCAATGGAGGACTTGTCCCATCCGGACCAGCCAGTGCACTTCCAAACAGTCAGATCTGGCAACATGGATCACATGGCCGGGCCTGTTGTGTAAATGGAGCAGAGACAGGGGTGCGGACAGTGCAGATTGTTTTCACACGCTCAGGGTTCAAGACTTGGGGTGGATTCCCAGACTGTGTTGCTAAGAAGACTATGTTTTCCCCGCAGGAGGCAGAGGGGGTGGAGGTGGGGCTTTGCTGCAGTCAGATAGGGAATGTGGGGGCGTTCAGTCAGACATGGATGGGGTTTGAGAGCTCAGACAGGAGGCCGAAACACTTAAGCTCACTGCCAACAGCAGCCTATAGTAATGTAATGATACAAGCAATTAGCTTAGTAAAAATTGAGCAATGTCTCTTCATTTATACTTAAAACCATCTGTTATTGCAAGTATATTTCCAGTGTTTTGTGTGTACTGTGGATCTCAAAAACATTGCATTATCATGTGCTTAGAGACAAACACTCTTGCTTTGCATTTATATTGAATGTGGAATCATAGTGAATTGCTTAATTCAGATAATGACATGAGGTACAATGCCTGGGCTCCCATTACTCTGTATTCCAGATAGTATGAGGCAAATAGTTCTGGTGCCAAGATCGTGATTGCTTTTTCCGTACATATCTATGCACACACTTTAGAGGAAAAAGCCAGCATGAAAAAATACATAAATAAAAGCCGGCATCTTGTTCATTCTCTCTCCCACTCAGATCATTAGTCTCAGTTCACAGCTCTAATCAATAGATCCCGTTGGAGCTTTAGATGAGTCTGCCTTGTGTCTTTCACTTTTTACAGGGGCAAATGTCATTACAAACCCTGGCCTCATTTCCATATAGATTGAGATGTGCTATTACTGGAGAGGCGGATTGTAAAATAACTTCCTCTGTAGTTTTGTTTTAGGTTTGTTTCTTTACACCCTTTCTACGTACGGCCTTTGTAATATATGTCTAATAGACTTGAACTGAAATGTAGAAGAGAAACCGTTTCTAGGTCACATGTGCTTTCAAACAAGCTTTTATGAGGACAGTAGTTTAGCATCGGAGGTTAGCATCGGAGGTTAGCATCGGAGGTTAGCATCGGAGGTTAGCCTCTGCATTGCGTTGCATCGATAGAGATGTCCCACACTGCAACAGGCATGGTTACTGAGTGCCCTTTGCTGGAGACATAGGGACTGAGTTCATGCACACCTTTCCTCATGCATAAGTTAATTTAGGGCCTACATTTAATGTAGTAAATACTTCAAGCCGGTAGTCCTTCATCTTTAACTACCTCTATTTAACTGCACAGGTATACCAGCAACTTAATGTTGATTTGTTGAGTATTACCTCCTTGTCAAATACACTGTGTTGAATGACCACTGAATCTGTTCTCTACAGGTGATGACCTCATGCACAATGTGGACCTGTACAACCGGGCCCAGTCCAAGTGGTTTGAGGAGATGGTCACCACAAGCCTGGTAATACAATTGAACTAACTCTTCATAGTCTCATTGTTGATAACAAACAATAAAAGCTGATCATGTTCATCGTTATCTTTGTTTTGACAGTGAGGTTGATTCCTTGTCTATGTATTTCCCTCTGTTCTTCAGGAGCTGGAGAGACTTGAGGTTGAGAGGGTGGAGATGATACGACAAMATTTACGCCAGTACACAACGCTGCGACATGAAACTGACATGTTCAACCAAAGTGTGAGCCATGTGTCCATTTCACTTACRGTACAAGTGGCGGTTCCCTTGAGTCAGCCTGACAGAACATGTRGCTGTTTGCTGGAGTCAGACAACCAATCTGTCAGTCATGACAACCTGGACTCAAGGGTAGAATATGGTCACCGTAACAGACCTAGACGTAACATAGTAAAAGTACATCTGGGGCACCCCAATAGCATGATATGTTACGTTTCATATGGTATGTGTTAATTTGTAGATGCCCATCATCCATTTCGTATGATATGTTACGAATTACAATTCGTATAATATGTGATGAATTGCAATTTGTACAATATGTTACAAATTTGCCAAACGTATGATATGTTAAGAATGATGAATTATAATGTTAGCTAGGTGGCTAGGGGTTAGGGGTTAAAGTTGGGTTAAGGTTAGTTTTAGGAGTTAGTTTAAGGGTTAGATTAGGGTTAGGGGAAGGTTTAGCTAACATGCTAAGTCAGGGGTCTCCAACCTTTTCTGACATGAGAGCTACTTCTAAAAAATGAAACGTCACGAGCTACTCATTTTTTTCTAGCTTTAAAATAGTCACATTCTTCTCTTCTCCTCTCCCCTCAAATCTAAGGGGGGGCTCTATAAAATCCAAATTGTTTTATATTTTCTCAAATTATGTTTTTTCAGTTTTATTTTTCCTGTTTTAAGATTGTTGTTGTTTTTCACTTTCAAAATGACACGTGTTCATRGAGAAACGACGAAATTGGATGTTCTGAGTCCTTTTTCTTTTGGTCTGGAAGAAAACTAACACATTTAGATTTTTGAGTATAATTCCCCTTTAATTGTGCATCTAGAGAGTGAGCAATGTGCCATCTAATGTACCGGTCTAGCAATGGTTCTGTACTACTGATGCTTATTTAATGGCAAAGTTTGCAAATAATAGATACAAATGATATACTTACTCATGATATACTGTACTTCTGCCAGGTAAGAAATTAATTGGCAGATATCGTGTTAGGTTTGGCTTTTTTGCGAATAGTGGCTAACCAATGGTGGGATAATGGCAATGTTGCGTTGATTAGATTGTAGCTGGGAGCTTGCGGTCTCTGATACTTGTGAGATTTGTTTTTGTTAGTTTGCGGTGGAACGTGAAAAATGCATGTACTTTCAGAATTTTTGGCGAGCTACTCATAGGTGGGSTGCGAGATCGATCTGTTGGAGACCCCTGKGCTAAGTAGTTTCAAAGTATCTAAAAAGTAGTAAGTAGTTGCAAAGTTGCTAATGAGCTAAAATGCTAATGTWGTCTGTGATGAGATTCGAGTACGCAAACTTTGGATTGCTAGACGTTCGCGTTATACCCATAACCTTCTGTCTTATGTAACCATGCCAAACGTAACATATCATACTAATTTGAGTGTCCCGTATTTACACTTACTATATTACKTCTAGTATGTAAGACCAGACTGGCCATGGTCAGCCTAGTTAATTGATGAGCAGTTTGAACTGTTATGTTAAAGAATGAAATATACAACATAGGTTGCACTTTGTGTGATGATTACCTTCTGGAGAGCATAGCGCTACAGTAAAACAGAATGGTCATCAGTGAAATAGGGCATTTGGAGTGTGGTGTATGTTGATTTTTTRAAGCAGATCCTTTTAGYWAACAATTCTAGATCAAGTATCCCAATACAAAGGATTTGTGCAATGTACTCAGATCAACGTTTTGGTAWGCATGTTTGTTGTGAAAATGCTGGCCAAACAGTTAAAAGGATTTCACTGCCTCCAAACTCGATCACCATACCTCTGTCACCCCTTCACCAGCTGTTATCACCCCCTGCTGGCTGCTTCACTGGGCCATACTTGAACAGGCAGAATGAACCCAGATGCTCTCCTCATTTAGGAGGTGCAAACACCTGCAGATCTAACGAGAYGTTTAAGGTCCTATACCAAGGGTAGTGCCACTTTGGGTGATGGTGAAGGCCAATTACAGGTGGCACACACTACTGATCAGCCTAATAAGGAGGTCCTTTAGAGGGCCACTATAACAAGCTCAGCTGATACCTGCTGGCACACTTCTTTGCCTCCAGTTKTATTAGCAAAAGGCAGCTTGATGTGTCTCYAGAAAYAGTACGCTTAACCCTGTCCACTATGGATAGAAGTGTCTGTCTCTCCCCTCATTGTACTGTGTTCTAAATGAGCATCTATGAGTTCTCTAAGCATTTACATTGTCTATGAGATGTGTCAGTGTTGGCTTCATGTGTGATGAAGGTCCATATGAGCCTGTGTGTGTGTGTTGGTTTGGCAGGGTGAGGGCCAGTGGATCAGCTGCTTCAGAGTGTGGACCCAGCAAAGACCGAGAGCTGTGGGTGCAGGAGCACAAGACCGGGGAGCTTCCGCCCTGTGGACATGGACATATAGTCAATCTAATGACTGTACTCAAGCAGCCAGAGGCAAACATCCATCTCATACTGTCAGAATCCCAGGCTTCACAGAACATTCCAACTACAGCTACAGGTGAAGGTGTGCATGTATGTCAGAGGTAAGGTGAGGCTGTACATTCTGTCTATGATGACATCAGTAGTGCAAATGTTATCAAGTGATAACTGGAGAAAGGTAGCATTCCCAATGCAGTGCTTTTGAACCGACAATGGAAACACAGAGCGACTGTCAATAGTCAGATACCAGCATGTTAAAGTATACAATGTTTGATGTTTTACTCTGTATATGAATGCTACAAGCTTAAACAATATTTTGTTTTTTTAATCTGTTGTAAAATTAGAGTTACACTTTAAGAAGGATACATTTTTATGTATTTGGGAATAGATTGGATGCATTGTAAAACTTTGAATTTTGGCATATAAACTGAACAACTAATTATTAACATTTCACTTTATTTTAGATATACTGGAATATGAAAATATTATGTGATCTAGATTAAATATGATATATTTCATATTTACGCCATTCATTTTACCTGTCAAGATTGCATGTTTTTGGAAAATATCTTACATTTACTGTATATGGTTAAGTGCATATTTTGTGAAATATGATGGCTGATCTTGGCACTGTAGTAAATGTACATGGGATGTGTTTCAGAAAGTATTACTCCAGTTACTGCACTCAATGAACAGGGGTGAATTAACTCATTAAGGTTTGTTATGAACTGGAATTTTGTACAACAACCTCTCTCAAAGTTGAATAGGGTAAGATGGATTGGTGAACAGATGTTGGTCAAAAGTCACCTCGTGTGGATAGATTAGAAATAGGCCTGAGTCTATTTGGATCAGTGGTGAGACGATGAGACGATATATGTTACAATGAACACCTTTTAGTGTCAAGGTTATAAACAGTACTGGAATGTTCTTGATATATTCATTCTGCATCGGTGTATATTTGTAGATACAGCTAGATGTTATTTTGCTGTTACTGTTTAAGTGGCCTTGTCCTTTCGGTCAACTAAATGTTTGTACCTTGTTGTTTGTCAATGAATTAATACCAGGATAATAGTCAAGCAGATTCTAAAATCATTCATTTATTTTGCAACGGGCCTTTGGTGAGTACAATTGCTTAGAGCTGGGAATTGCTATGTTGCATTTATCCTAAAACACTTTGTGTATCCAGGAGGAGTGGTCAGTTGGACTCTCCAAAGTCACATTTTAATGACTCGCAGGATCATCAGAAAAGTGGTCAGTTGGACTCTCCAAGTCACATTTTAAATGACTCGCAAAGATCATGAGAAAAAGTGGTCAGTTGGACTCTCCAGTCACATTTTAAATGCTCGCAAAGATTCATCAGAAAAGTGGTCAGTTGGACTCTCAAGTCACATTTTAATGACTCGCAAAGATCATCAGAAAAGTGGTCAGTTGGACTCTCCAAGTCAACATTTTAATGACTCGCAAAGATCATCAGAAAAAGTGGTCAGTTGGACTTCAGTCACATTTTAATGACTCGCAAGATCATCAGAAAAGTGGTCAGTTGGACTCTCCAAGTCACATTTTAAGACTCGCAAGAGATACAGAAAAGTGGTCAGTTGGACTCTCCAAGTCACATTTTAATGACTGCAAAGATAATCAGAAAAAGTGGTCAGTTGGACTCTCCAAGTCACATTTTAATGACTCGCAAAGATCATCAGAAAAAGTGGTCAGTTGGACTCTCAAAGTCACATTTTAATGATCGCAAAGCTATCAGAAAAAGTGGTCAGTTGGACTCTCCAAGTCACATTTTAATGACTCGCAAAGATACATCAGAAAAAAGTGGTCAGTTGGACTCTCCAAGTCACATTTTTAATGACTCGCAAAGATCATAGAAAATGTGGTCGTGGACTCTCCAGTCACATTTAATACTGACTCGCAAAGCTATCAGAAAAAGTGCAGTTGTTACTGGCATGAACTAGTACTCGTGATAATTTCATACAAGTATGCTAATTAAAGATACTAGCATAGCCTTTAGCCAACAATCCAACCTAAACAAGTGTAACATGAATTTATAAAAATATCATGTGTGATCTGTGTTTGTAGTCTGTATCTGGTCTGTCAGTCTGTATTTTGCCTTCTGTTAGTTATTCTGGAAGTGTAACAAAGCAGGGATTTATTGTGTTTATGGACCATCTCCTCAAACTATCATTCCTTTCATATTCTAATGTGGATAATACATTCACTATGCCAAGACATGCATACAGAGAAAACATCTATTCACTATATACATGCCTTATCCACATTGTTTCTAGGTGAGAAAATATGAAAATACCACTGAAATGATTTGCATTATTCTATCCCAAACKAATACAGATTGAAATGTTGTACTTATTGTATAAGTTATCCTGCTACAGTATGTGTCAATGTTAYATGTGTTATGGTAAAGTTCTTACATTAGAAGTTAATGTACTTAACTTCACCAGTCATTTTGTAGTAATGTTAATGTTGATTKAATTGCCTTTTGTTAACTGATTTCCATTTMTCMTGTACATCAATTCAAATGTTTCCAATCTTTAAAGAAATGTCAAATCATTGGTGACCTTTGTCCAGACAATATACTGTAGAATRCTGTGTCTACAATAAATYGTTTCCTTKGAAATACGATTTGACAAGACTTAAAAGGGTTTTGTTTCATTATCATATACTGGCTTACATACWGTTTGGCTTACTTCAAGTTCWGGGACATGTTTAAATGAATTGGATTCATCCCAATAAGCAGATGAAATTCAGCCTTTTGCCTCCGGCTTTTACAGTCAATCCCCTCCCCTCTGACTGTCTGTGGATTGGCCAGGGAGATCCAGGGAGATAGGCCAGGTGGGGGAATATTGACATGAAACCCGACCATGCATCACTGGGAGCCAAATCAGGCTTTAGAGAGAGAACGAGTCAAGCCCTGTGTTTCTGACCTTACAGCTTGGACAATTACAGTGCCAAGATGACATATGATTGGAGTTAAAGCACATGTTCTGTAATTCATTATTTGACGTGTGTAATGTATGGAGCGGGCTGCTCCTCAGTCTAGATCATCTTTAATATTGCAGATTGTGGGTTCTATCAATGTAATTGTTTGCGTCATTTCCAATATATATTTTTTTCTAATTGATTATTTTCCCCTAACCTTCCTTAACTGGAGTAAACTAATGGACAACAGTACTTAGACTTATACTCCCTGCTTATACAATACATTTTACGGGCACAGTACATTATACCTTAGTTATCCCTCTTCCTTTAGTCCCACCCTTCAGCTACCCTTTAGTCCCTCCCATCTATCTCTAGTTTTGATTTCTACTTGCCATATATTTTTCAACTGTGCTGTGGTGTTTCACAACAGTTCTGAACCTTTCTACTCTTATAGTTTGAGGCTGCTCTTCAATCTTATCTTATCAATTCATTTAGTTATATGTTTACTATTGGTCTTGTAAACAAAGGCAGTTATTGTATTTGATACTATAGTATGTCTCTTTAACAATATTAACCAGCATAGGGTGTTTTATATGATCAAATTCAGGATGATACCATTTCAAAACATAACAACTCTACACACTTAAATACACGCATATTGAAGGGAAATAAAAATGCAAACAAGAAAGAAATCTCATTTGTGAAAGCACATCTGTWTTGCTCTTTTTAGAATGCATTGAATCTTTCAACAAAAATGTAATATTACATATCACGTTTACTCTTTTTCTCTACTTAAATCCCTTTAAAAACATAGCTACCTGAAGTGACCAATCTGCATGTTCACTCAAAGCAGTATATATATTTATGTTTTTAAATGTTTTTAGAACCCCTTTATAATGTCATTTTTCACAGCGTTTTTTATTATATAGTTTCCAGCAGTCTCTGACAGCATCAACAAAATGTCAACAATATTCAAGAAAAAGACTCCTTTTCCTTTGTTCTACCAGTTGAATACTGTACATTGTATGAGGTTTCAGTCCTGCTAAGCACATTATCAGACACATTCTATAGATATGATTACCTTAATAAGAAACCTCTGGCAGGMTGTTTCTAAACTGACCTTCACATACTAATAGGATTGATAGTAAGACAGGGAGTGTTAACTTCAGCCTAATTCCCTTCATAAGGAGCTCCCCACTGGGCACAGATGTCAATTCTATGTTGGTYCGACGTAATTTCATTGAAATATCATGGAAACAACATTGATTCAACCAGTGTGTGCCCAGTGGGTCCTTTCCTGGTGGCTTTCTCTTTATTAAACTAATKAATGCAGGTGAACACAGCAGCAGGCAACAGAATCTTGGAAACCATTATTTCATYAGGAAATAGAAAWGAACACCCATAATTCTARAGCGCGGAACAGTTATTTGAGTGTGAAGAAAAGTCCAGGTGGCTCATAGACAAACAGGTCATCCACCACAATGTGCRGTACTTCAATGTGTATGCCAATGTTGTCTAGCGCACAAAGAGCCCAGGTCTGGCAGGAGAGTTGGGTTTGTAAACAGTAAAGCTTTGAACAGTCTTATAGAATTCAAAAGAATGATTTTGTCGGAAAGCTATTGTTTCTTCTCCTTCAGTTTGTCCTTGATTTTCTGGGGCTCATCRTACTGAATCAACCGTAGGATGTCCTTGTTGTCCATCACTCCTTGAATGAATTCCCTCTCTGCAATCTTGTCTGGAAAGGAAACATAGAAAATGTCATGACTGAATCAACATTATTATGGTTGTTTATTTAATGTGTCTAATTGTGCAAAACTCATAAGAAGTCACTCATGCCGGATGTTCTCATCGTATCACATTTAGAAAATTCTTCACAATCAAAATTACCATCTTCTTTCTTTCCAAAAAAGTCCCAGACTTTGTCTGCTCTCTTATCAGGTGTGTTCTCATCTTCAGGCAGGTCCTTTTGGTCTTCCTCRGGGATCATGTTAAATATTGACTGTAAAGCAATCAAACAATAAGGAAAAACATGTAACTTTCAAATGTAGATTAAATACTGAATTCAGCACATGTACTATAATAGCACAGTTCATGAAATGCAGACTACATAAAGATTGTTCTCCCATCATATTTTTACGGGATGACTGAATACATAGAATATTAAACAATTCACCTAATCATTTCACAAATGTATGAAATAATATATGTTCTGCTTTTAATTTGATTCATCTTGTTGCACTTTTTGGTTGYAACTAAGATCTTTGTTTATGTCCATTTTGTRTACTGAGTGGTTCAGTAATTACCACCACCACCACTGTCCCTTCACACTAGAGGCAGAGAAATAGTTTGTTTTTGTACCTTAACAATCTCTTGGATCTCATTTTTGCTGATGGTTCCGTTTCCATCCACGTCGTAGAGKGCGAAGGCCCACTCTAGCTTCTGCAGGGTCTTGCCTCCGGAGGTAAGGTGCAGGGCCACAATGTACTCCTTAAAGTCCAGTTGACCATCTGCGTTGGTATCAAAGCTCCTAAAGACATGCCTTGCGTACTCAGTAGGGTCTGCATTAGGGAAGAAGCTGGCATAGATGCCCTCAAATTGCTCCTTGGTGATCCTGCCTGTGGGGCATTCCTTGAGGAAGGACTGGTACCAGACACACAGCTCGGCCTCGTTGTACTTAGTATTGGACTTCAGGTCCTCCAGAAGTTCCTTGGACAGTGCCCCACTCTTAGAATTCCCCATGCTGCAAAGAAACACTATGGTGAATGGATAATATTGTTATTTTTCTTGTTTTGCGTGTACTACGTCTCTCACCTGACTTGGAGGAACCCTCCTGTTGGCTTCTTCCTGACTTGGTCTGACTCTCCTTCTCACCCTGACCACTTCACAATGTGCTGAACAGGATTATGGTCATCGCTACTTAAATACCAGACAAGCTGTCTTGAAGATAAAGAGGATAACTACGTCATACGAGGTTGACATATTTTCTAGGGTCCAATGAGGTAGTAGTGTCTGCATCATACAGGCACAATGACATCAAGCTTTGCATAATACAGGTTGATACAGTTTAAGATTAGCCAAGGATTCAATTGAGCTTTCTGGATGTAATATGTCCATTGTTCCATTGAAAAATACTGATACTACCATCCTATTTCACCTATTGTAGTTGACACTACAGTGATGTTCACTGACTTAATTTTTATTTTACCTTTATTTAACTAGGCAAGTCATTTAAGAACAAATTCTTATTTTCAATGACGGCCTAGGAACAGTGGGTTAACTGCCTTGTTCAGGGGCAGAACGACAGATTTTTATCTTGTCAGCTCGGGGATTCAATCTTGCAACCTTTTGGTTACTAGTCCAACGCTCTAACCGCTAGGCTACCTGCCGGCTACCTGGTTTGTGGTAAACAAGATATGTGAATGAGCAGGGTGAAAGGTGTGCAAGTTTCAGCCCACCTGTAGAGCAGGGTATTCGTGTCTGTGAAGCAGCTCGGGGCTGTCCCTGTAGCTAGCATAGGGAGATGAGATGAATAGTCTCTCCATTGTAACAGTCTCATGGCAGATTACTGGGCCATCTGCTGTTTTAGTAATTGGACCTGAATGAATTCAGGAATTGAGCTGAGTAAGTGCTGTGCTGTGAGAGTGATGGCTTTACTCTGACAGCTCTGTCACAGCATCATACACTCCTCTACTAGAACTGGCTAATGCTCAGCGTAATTAGAAAAGTTGGCTAATTTAGATTAAATTCCTGAAAATGATTCATGTTTCCACAGAGTCTTTGCCAATATTGACACCCATATTAGATGACCCTGCTCAGACCATGTCAACATTGCCATGTCATTGACATATGTCAAGGTTTTTACGTAGTGTTGTAAAGCAATTTTTATTTCAGTAGTGGTTACAGAAGGTAGGGATTTAAACAAGGAAATGTTGTTATACACTACATCCTCAAAAGTATGTGGACACCCTTTCAAATGTGTTGATTGGGCTTTTTCAGCCACATCCATTGCTGACAGGTGTATAAAATCGAGCACAGAGCCATGCAATCTCCATAGACAAACATTGGTAGTAGAATGGCCTTACTGAAGAGCTCTGTGACTTTCAATGTGGCACCGTCATAGGATGCCACCTTTCCAACAAGTCAGTTTGTCAAATGTCTGCCCTGCAGGAGCTGCCCCGGTCAACTGTAAGTGCTGTTATTGTGAAGTGGAAACGTCTAGGAGCAGAATGGGACCGCCGAGTGCTGGAGTGCGTAGAACGTAAAATCGTCTGTCCTCAGTTGCAACACTCACTACCGAGTTCCAAACTGCCTCTGGAAGCAACATCAACACAAGAACTGTTCTTCGGGACCTTCATAAAATGGGTTTCCATGCCCGAGCAGTTGCACACAAGCCTAAAATCACCATGCGCAGTGCCAAGCGTCGGCTGGAGTGGTGTAAAGCTCGCCGCCATTGGACTCTGGAGCAGTGGAAGCGCGTTCTCTGGAGTAATTGATTTGAAATTCAGAATTATTATTTGAATGATCAATAATATGGATGCCTATAATACCATCTTCAAGTAAATTGTTATGACTGGCAATGGTATTAACAGCATAAAAACTGTAAATGATAGTGAGACAATTAGCATTATGTGTGTTATGGTGTTAGTGGTATGTTGTGTAGGTACCAGGCTAATATGTCAGTGTGCTGAGCTCAGCTCAAGGTATTTGCGTTGCCCTCTTGTTACAAGAGAGTGAAGTCTAAGCAACCCGTTTACAGTACTGTACGTCTGATCATCTATGACACAATGGGGGAAATGGTATTGGTGTTAATGTCAGCATCTTTAGAACTTTATACCGTATATCTTTATAACTTTATACCGTACCTAAATAACTTTCAGGGTTTTCAGAGTATTTTGGTGGGATGGTGTGTGTGAATGTGTTATTCATTTAACTGCATCTCATTTTAGTTTTGGCAGCCCCAGCAGAGCTCATATCAGCTTAGGTCTTGATCTAATGTGTTACCTAGTAAAACCAACTGACGTCATAGAGGGAATGAAGCTAGTGTAACCAGCTTATGTCTGACGTGATGGCAGTGTGACACAGGGGACACAAACATAGTTGTGCAAATCATAACTGCTGAGCACAATGTTCAGCCAGATGGATTCCTAACTCATATTTATGTACTGAACATTTTAATGGATTAAGCACTCAAAGCACTCCTATGCCTTCAATCTGGAATTTCTCTTGCATAATCCGATGGCAAGTTAACCCAATCATAGTATCTCAAATATATGTAAGCAGCATTAAGAAATACTACTGTAAAAAATGTCGGTGGGAAATTAGATTGATGATTTAGTCATTACTAATGTTCATCTCTTTATAATGTTCAGGATATAATAGTGTAAGTTGAGTTGAAGTTATAATAACTTCCTGGCTATTTACAGGAAAAGAAGGAAGTGGACCTCTAAATCCATAACAACACACTGAGTGGTGTTGCCTGTAGAGCCTCAGGACATAGCAGCCTACAGTACCATCATGATGCCAAAATCAACATTTCTTACATTGGCATCTAAACTCTCACAAGTATATCAGATCTAAATGTATTGTTATATAAAATAAGATGGTACTGTAGGCTGCTGTTTGCTTGCTTCTGTACAGCCCAGTGTATGCATGTTTCTCATGACATCCAGGATGTCAGCTCAACAGCTGAGCGTGCTGACATGTTCAGAGCAGTGTGTATCTACATGGAGTTGAACAAGGTCAGTGTCCTCATCCATCAATGGTGCTCAGTTTGCCTGGCAAACATGAATGGATTCAGATTGAGGATAATCCTGATTTTTGCTGGAATACCTTTGTAAACTTTGAGTTTTAAGGTTGCATGTTTCATCTACTGCTGGTAATTTTTGATTCTATAAATTGTGGATTCTGGCCAAAAACAAAAACAATACAGGTATAGTTGAGAGGGGAAATCATGTTCATTTTTTATTGGTTGTTATATAAGAATAGGAGGAATTGGAAGTAGACAGTTGTTGGTGAATGTTTTTCAGCCCTACTCTGAAGCTGGTGAAGATATAGACTTTGGGCATTTGGCAAGTGTACATTCCAAAATGATATATCAAAATTCCCTCAAACAGTATGGACTCAAAGTAATTGGGTCATAAGCATATCATTGAATATAATATTGTAAATCAACTAAGATGGCCCCATAATCAAGGGTAGACTATATTTCCTAGGGAAAATATTACCCAACCCTCAACATACTRCAGAATTGAAAGATGACCACAAGAATACAAGGAAAAATGTCTCAAACCCTCGGTCTGGTTCCACTCACTTGAAAGTAATGTTTTGGTATTTGTGCCTTTTTAAGGCGAATAGCACATGGAAGGCAATATACCAACATATGGATTATGTTTACAGAATTTCTAACAAAACATCATTGTGCTGCAATCGTATACTCTCAGCTCACTGGGTTTGCCTTACTTTCCAATAGGAGGTGTCCAATAGTATGTCAAATATTGATTGATTATACATATTTTATTGCCCTGTTTTCCCCACCACTTGAATCTGCAGAGTCATCTCTGTCATCTCTGTTTTCTGTTGGATCTATTAAGTGACACTGCCCCATTTAGTCACAAGAGAGTACATTTAAGGCTTGGTATTACATAAGATGAATAAATGACATCTTAAATCATAAATGACTTAAATAAGATGTAATATCATTACTAAGCATTATCATGGTAGTTCCACAGTGTACTGTATAACTTCTGCCATGAGGAATTAATTCCTCATTCCCTGATCTAACAATCCTTCTGGGTCCTTTGTTTTTACGGTCTGTGCAGAAACGTTTGGTCTCTCAGAAAGCTGAGTACAAATGTTCTCTGAATAGAAACAATCATTCAGTGGTGTTGGATGTTAGCTCCATGTCAAGAATTACTGCACCTCACCAACACAGTGGAGATCTTTAGATACCTGTGACCCTGTGTCCATTCTGTGTCACTCAAGTCAGGTCCATGCACTGAACTCCAATAGGTAGGCCACAACTGCTGATCAGTGAAGGAAGTGGCACTTGCTGCCCTCTTGGTATTCATTGGTGGAGAGTAGTTATGGACAAGACAAATCAGTTGAAGAAAATGCAGGATCCTTTCTCCCAACATCTGTCATCTCTTAAGCCTATTTCCCAAAGCAGTTTGCCTACATTTGCATGTAACATCCTGCATAAGCCAATCACCAGGCTATCAAATAGGAACAGATTGACTTTGCATGCACACATGTTGATGCTTGATCTGCAGCCTCATGCAATAATGTGTGTTTCACAACCTAAAGTCACTGTCATACTTTGAGTTGATCTGACCTTTATGATAGCAGGTACAGTATGATGAAATTATACACTGAGTGTACAAAACTAATATTGAGTTGTACCCCTTTTGCCTTCAGAACAGCATCAATTTGTCGGTGCATGGACTCCACAAGGTGTCGAAAGCGTTCCACAGGGATTCTGGACCATGTTGACTCCAATGCATCCCACAGTTGTGTCAAGTTGACTGGATGTCCTTTGGGCGGTGGACCATTCTTGATACACACGAGAAACTGTTGAGTGTAAAAAACCCATCAGCGTTGCAGTTCTTGACACCATCAAACCGGTGCGCCTGGCATCTACTAACATACCCCTTTCAAAGGCACTTAAATATTTTGTCTTGCCCGTTGACCCTCTGAATGGCACACATACACAATCCATGTCTCAATTGTCTCAAGGCTTTACAATCCTTATTTAACCTGTCTCCTTCCCTTCATCTACACTGATTGAAGTGGATTTAACCAGTGACATCAATAAGGGATCATAGCTTTAACCTGGATTCACCTGGTCAGTCTATGTCATGGAAAGAGCAGGTGTCCTTAATGTTTTGTACACTCACTGTAGTTTGTGAAAACATGCATCAGTAATGCCCAACTATGCCAGAACATGTCCAGTCCAATGTTGGCATTGGCGAGAGCCTTGTTCCAGATTAAAGAGTAAGCCCAAATTAATATTTTTTATTACTATGCTCAAAGAAACCGCCTAGGTTAGATATGACAATAAAATGGAGGTCTATAATATAATTTGTCCTGTGTAATAAATTACGCATTTGGTGAATGGGTGGAGAAAGATGGGAGAAAAAGAGACCACAGCAAGCAGAAAAGAAAAGAGAGAGAGAGTTCAAATAAACAAGGGAGAGACAAAAAGAGTGATTGGAGGATTGGAGTATAAGGGAGCGCAAGCAAGGAAGAGAACGAATCCTTCAATAAAGGTAGCAGGCAGCACATCCTTAGAGCCACAGGAGAGATATACATACAGCATCACTCAAGGAACCTCAAACGCCACAAGATTATGAAGATTTGAGATATATTTGAGAGGCGAAACACAGCGGCGACATATCGAAAGCCTGGATTAGTTGCCTTTTCATTTCATTTCATTTTGCCCAGCCTCCAGCATGGGGACAGAGTGCAGTCGGCGGGGGTCCCTGGCGCTCACCCTCAACATTGTAGCATTTACGTGTGCCCTGTCAGCAGTGACCACTAGCTTCTGGTGCGAGGGGACCAGGAAGGTGGTCAAGCCTTTCTGCACGGGGCCGGTGACGACCAGGCAGTCGTACTGCATTCGCTTCAACAGCAGTAACATCAATGACAGCCGGCTGGTGCAGTACATCTGGGAGTCGGGAGAAGAGAAGTTCCTGATGAGGAAGTTCCACACCGGCATCTTCTTCTCCTGTGAGCAGGCTGCTGACATGAATGGTAAATAACGTTCATGTACAACTTGCAGAAATGTTGAAATAGAACATGCGACTATGTTGGCCACTCAGCAGCTGGTCCTGTGTGACCATGCTCTCTAAACCTGATGTGGTTTGGGTACATTACAACAGGAAGTGAATGAGGAAGTACATTGGGAGAGACTAAAATAAGATCAAGATGCAAATGATTTGACAATCTACTATTTACTTACATAATTACATCATCATGTTGTTTAGTCTTTTTTTAGTCTTTGAGATTTGATAAAATAAGCAAAAAGTAATGTTCTATTTGGTATCAGGTTACTTGTGTTGACTTTACTGAAATGGACTGACGTTATAACGATGCATCAGTTTTAGTAGGAGTTTTACAGTATGGAGATCATTGAGTGCAAGAATTGGAATGCTTGCAGAAACTCTGTGACCCAACATTGATTTGCTATGATTGCTGTGAGACTCAGCAGTAGCCAGTCCTGAGGTGTGACAGAACAAACAGCTGTGAGAGTCAGCAGTAGCCAGTCCTGAGGTGTGTGACAGAACAAACAGCTGTGAGACTCAGCAGTAGCCAGTCCTGAGGTGTGACAGAACAAACAGCTGTGAGAGTCAGCAGTAGCCAGTCCTGAGGTGTGATATAACAAACAGCTGTGAGAGTCACCAGTAGCCAGTCCTGAGGTGTGACAGAACAAACAGCTGTGAGAGTCAGCAGTAGCCAGTCCTGAGGTGTGATATACAAACAGCTGTGAGAGTCAGCAGTAGCCAGTCCTGAGGTGTGATATAACAAACAGCTGTGAGAGTCAGCAGAGCCAGTCCTGAGGTGTGACAGAACAAACAGCTGTGAGAGTCAGTAGCCAGTCCTGAGGTGTGACGAACAAACAGCTTAGTGGGATAGAAAAAGGACTGTAGACATGAGGACTGGAGACACCACTATCAGAATAATGGTAGGGTCTGATTTTAAAAGTGGTAAGTGATTTATCTTGGGGAGTAATCGGTCAAACAACATGAAGGTGAAAATCCTGATCATAACCATTTTGCTGATGCTTCTGTGCATACTAACACATTTATATTTTAATCTATAGAAAATAACGAGAAGAGTAAAAATGGTTTTGATTGCATTACCTATTTCTACAACTACAATTTACATAAGAGATAAGAAAAAGAACAAGACTAGGCTACATGAACTAAATTAATGTTTCTCTGCTTCCAGGTTTTAACTGCAGAGACTTTAAAGACATTGCACCTGACCATGAAAAGGTAGGTAAAACCCATTTATAAAATGATTATCTTTCAGTCTAGTAGTGTAAAGCCCTGATAAATCTATATTGTCCTCTTGACCACAACTTTATATAAGTCCAGTCATCAAAAATATATCAAGACAGGGACTCCTCTCTTCCTTCTATTCCCAGGGGTCCTGTGGCTGTGCATCACAGCTGAGTGTCTCTACCTCATCCTGCTGTTCACGGGTGGTGTACTCATGTGGTTAGAGCTGTGTCCTTGCCTTAGCGTCATGAACAAGCTGAAGCTCAACGCCTTTGCTGCCATGTTAACCGCACTGTCAGGTAACACATCTGTGCCTGGTAATGATGTACACAATCATATTTATTTAAAAAAATGTGACATTCACCATTTGTCAAATGAACAAGTCATCAAATAAWACTTTCATACAGTCACTCAAAGCTGATCACCAGCCATTGAGGAGTTGATTATCTCCCTGCATCCTTAACTATGAAGTCAGCTTCACAGAGGGGGCACACTAGTGAGTGGACATCCCCTGGCTCTGTTTCTCAATGACCAGAGGCCATGTCAACCTCCATGCCACGCTATCACACTAAGGCTGGCACTGGGCTGGTCAAATTGGATAGAAAGCCTACAGTAGACAGGCTTTGGGAGTCCCAGCTCCACAGTAGAGCAGAGGCCAGCGTGTCTGTGTGTAACACTACCCACCAAGGGGATTACATCATCTAATACCATGCATGCAACCCACTAACCATCCCAGGCAGGCAGAGGCTGGCCAGAGTGACCGTGGTTAGTCCATATCCTAAATGGATTATTTCAATTTTACAGATACGATATTCAGTACACTGCTGAATCTACTCTAAGTTTTCATCTTTTCAAAGACCATTTCCAAAGCTGATAGGAGGGGAATGAAGATGATGTTGAGAAAATGTATGTCAATCAGGAGTCATTTTAATGTAGATTCACTCACTGTATTGTCAATAATAGTTATTGTGTTGCTATCCATCTGTCAAACTGTATTGTGGGGGTAAGTAGGAGGGAATATACACGTTTAAAATGTGGTTTATGCACTATAGAATTTGTGGAATCCCTACAGTTAACTCTCCTTGGGTCTGTGGAACAAATATGAATGTGAATATGAATATGATTTTGTTAGCAGAAAAGCAGAGCAATAATAGTAGCAGGGTGGGATGGGAGCCTTGCTCAGGGAGGTACAGTTGTAGGGAAGCTAGCCTAGCTAAGTGATAACATAGCACGTAGAGCAGTGGTCTATGGTCTGTGTGTCCAATGCCTCTGGGGATTTGCTGGTTTCTGGACTAATCGGATTGGAGATGGGGCAGTGGTTTTGGGCCAAGACAAGGCCTACCCATAGGAGTACCCCCACCCCTCCCCTCCCACATTCCCCTGACCCCTCCTCTTGTTGTTAGGGCATTAATCCCAAGTAAAGCAGCTGTAGACGAGCAGAATGTTGGCAGAGAGATGGCCAAGAGGCAGCAGAGAAAGAGAGAGTAGAGGGAACACTGTGCTGTGGTGGGCTTTGATTCTTCATCATTCTCTCTTCTGTCATTGTTATGAAGGGGAATGGCTGCAACTGTATTAATGTAACCTATCAGCTTCCCCAGTAATACTATAAACTGAATATCCAGTGAATAAAGAAGCATGATCATGGTGAAAATGAATGGACTGATCTCAATGTTGTTCACACTAATACCTGTCCTCGTGCAAGGTTTTTAAAATAAGTGAAAGGTATCCAAACTGATAGCCCTCAATTCATAACGTGTACAATATTGCCACGTGTGGCTACTAATATCAATTGCAGATACAATTGTGTTGCTGTACTTATACCAGTGCTTTTGAAAGGTACAACCATTATACAAAAAATATATAGTCTCATATATTATCTCAGGTTTTCATTCACCAACTTTATTTGCGTTTTGTATTGTGTTGTGTCCCTCGGGATCCAGGCCTTTTGGGGATGGTTGCCCACATGATGTTCACCACGGCCTTTCAGCTGGCTGTGGCTATGGGTCCGGAGGACTGGAGGCCCAAGACCTGGGACTACAGCTGGTCCTACATGTATGTACGGACTAGGTCACTTACCGATACACTAGGTGCTGTACAATAGGAGTTGTCTCTGATTAAACTCTAATACCCAGCTATGTGATACTTGTGCAATTTTAAGCGACGCTAGCATTCTGAGGCCATGTACAGTAGCACAGTCATGATGGAGAGAGCATGCATGCTGAGGTTAATCACACCCTCTGTACTTCTTCTTCCCCCTCCCCAGCTTAGCATGGGGCTCCTTYGCCACCTGCATGGCTTCTGCGGTGACAGCACTGAACAGGTACACCAAGACCATCGTAGAGTTCAAGTACAAGCGGCGGAACATTGAGAAGAACCTGAGGATCAAGCAGAAGCTGCTGGAGATGGACCTGCCAGAGCAGATGTGGGACATGTACCTGACGGCTGTGCCTGCAAGGGGAGAAGGAAATGCTGGGCCTCTGGACCTCCCTGTCAATGGGCACAAACCCTCCACTGGAGCAGCCTATGTAATGGGCCTGGACAGCATGACAGAACCACAGGGAGAGGCCTACTGCTAAGACAGTGGTCACCAACCCTGGGCYTGCAGGGCCCCATTCCAATMCTGTTAGRATGTACCTWCCATCCTCCCTTCATTGAGGTTATGACTGCTCCAACATGATTGGATAGGTTCCAATTCAAAACACAAAGGGGAGGAAGAAAGGATRCATTTTCACAGTATCAGAAGAGGGCCTACGAGATCTATAAGGCTTTACAGGACCAGGCTTGGTGACCTCTTCATTAAAATGACCATAAATTGKCTCTCATATACAGGATCCCAAACTCACTAGACTGTATAGGGCATAATGGATCCCATTGAGAAGATCATTACTAATATTATGGCTAAAGGAACATGGAGCTGACTGAATAAACAACACTTGTCSTCAACCTCCTCCTGTATGTTTCTAGAGCCAAGGCCATGACTATTCTTATCATTACTGTTATTCTGGAGCAGATGGTGAAGCTGTTTTTACAAGCTATGATAGTAGTTTTGTTGCCACATTCGGCATGGGGCTGCAAATATCAGCCAAGTCTAGTTTCCATATGGATGCTTGGTGTACAGATGGCTATTTCCAACACGTACAGTAGGTTACAACATGGTGCTTATGTTTATATGTGCTGTATGTAAGTTTGTGTTTGAGAGAAAGTTGGATCTTAATATTTGCTTCAGAATGTAATGAAGAAAAAGGCAGCAYCCATAAACATACACAGGAAATGTATTGAGCACAAACTTTGTCAGAAATKAAGGACAATWCRGACTGTGAATCTGTCTATGATTCTTGGTAATATTGAGGAAATGGGTTTAAATGCCCCTCATAACTAGGGAATATTTAAATGAAAACCAACTGCAAACGACTACTAGCTGAATGGATCAATGCAGGACTCTACTAAATATTTCAACTATTTGCCCATGCAGCTGCCTTGAATTGTCTTGGATTTAAATTAAGGGATGCCATGTCATTTCTTATGGTAATACTTGCTCAATCTGACTACAGAAAAAAATGGCCACAAATACACATTTTTCCAAGTAGTTTACAGTACTTCGACAATACCGTCTAAGCCTCTGTTGGTGAAGGACTGCCATCTAGTGGAGTAAAGGGTAAGTTCACAGAGTTCTGAGAACCTGCTTTCCGACCGTGGATGTCGCTGTCACTTTCCTCTGTATCTTTTTTCCACCTCATTGTAGGCTCCCATCCTACCAGCCAAAGTCCTGCCCTGTCATCTGGTAGAAGCGCAGGTTGTGTGGCTGGTAGAACTTACGTAACCTGAGGATGACCTGAGGGTGGATGTCAGCATGTGGCCTGCCCTTGGTTCTGCCCAGGCAGTGGGGCTTGCTGCTGCCCTCTGGCTTCTTCAGGCAGGGGAAACCCTTTGTCTTGTTGAAGTAGAAGTGTTTGTCTGTGATGATCCTCTGAAGGCCCAGAAAGTCTTGGACTCTGCCCAGCTCCCCTGCAGGGTCGCTCACCAGCCTCTCCCCATGGACAAAGTGGATCTGCTCCAAGGGGAAGTGGGCCAGCCACCTCTCCAGGTGCAGAGCATACAGGCCAATCCAGATGGGGCTCCAAAGGGAGTCCACCTTCAACGCCTCCGTCCCGTTATGGAACGTCAGGGTCTCGAAGCTGGGAACGCCCGGAGTCTTGGATATGATCTGGGTGTAGTCAGAGATGGCGCGGGTCACAGGGTCACGCACCACCACGATCAGTTTGACCTCCTGGGACATGGCGTGGATCAGGCCGGGGCTATCCGCCGTCACAAAGTACCTGGGTGTCTTCTCCAGGACCACCTGGCCCTCCAGAGCTTTGGGCATCAGGTTCCTGAGAGGGACAATGAGGCTGTTCAATCTTATATCAAATACACAAAATACAGCCAAATTAGAATATAATCATATCCATTTGTTTTAGATCCAAGAGAGAGGGTTAATTCTTTGAATAACCATCAACCAATCCAAGGTACTATTGATTGAGGCCTACAGCCAAATAAAGGGACTGAATCATCCCTTAACACCATGACCTATCTGGTCATGCTCACTCCCCACAGATCTCTATGTCATCCTGTGCCAATGAAGCCAACAGGCCTGCTGGTTCTTAATAATTGACATGGTGTTATATAGTTTTCCCCAGTGTGCTCTCCAGCCTCACTCAGCTCTTCCTCCCTGCCGGATGTTAATACACTCCCATTCAACTAAACGAGGGCTGAGGGGCACTGAAACTCGTACACACCCCTTGTAAGAGCATGTGCTACCAGGGAGAGAGAGAGGACACAGTCGGCTGTCTGCCTGAATAGAAATCCAGATGAAGGACAAGAGAGAAAGAAAGGAAGGAAGGAAGAAAGAGAGACTGGGAGAAAGGAGGAGGGAGGGAGCACACAAATACAAGCAAAGTCCATTAGTGAGCCCACTTTTGATTTTCCCTGGAGACAGATTTTRGCACTGGCAGAATATGTAGCTTTTGTGTTGCATTGACTCGCTTGGCATTTGCACTCAGCTTTTCTCCCTTGGAGCTGTTATCTAACCATTATCAAGATCGAGTTCAATTCCATGGGTAGTGTTTAAATAAAGAGCCWTGATTATTTCCCTCTCAGCAGAAACAATGCATACTCCAGTGCATATTCTCATTAGACAATGTGGTGCTATACTTTGATCAAGCAGCTTGATGAATATTTCCATTTTGGGAACAGACAGTATGATACTTCAGACATCAACCGTGCTGAGCGATTAATGCTTTTTGACGATTAGTGCTTTTTGAGGTCAGTTCGGTCCGATTATAAAAAAAGAATCACGGTTTTCAATTTCAAGTTTCAATAATGTTTGAAAACATTAATTAAATGCACTATGCATTGTGTGGCCTGAATGCTGTAACAAGACAGAATAAAACAATCAATAAAAGTCACATGATGGTAGTGACTGTCCATTACTGCTTATCCCTTATTAACCATAATTTATTCACATTACTTTAATAAAATATTTTAGTTGTTGTGTATATTACATTTGTTTTATTTAATAACTTTATTATTTAATCCTAAATCATCATCTCATCTCTATTGAGCTGCTGTCTATGCAGTCTGACAAAATCACAATTTTGTAGTCCTTCAAAGTAAATAAGGCATACTTTTATGACTGCTGAATGACAAATATCAATCACTTAGATCATGTACAGTATTTTAAGGTAGAGATAAACCCTCGTGAAGAAACAGCTGCTCTATAGCACCTCATGATCGCACATTCTTCTGTCTCTTCCATAGCAGGCGTAAAATAATTCAAAGACCGGACAAGTAGATGCGCAAGGGATTGTGGTCATTGTAGTTAATTCTCACGTTTTACGCGCTAAACAATAGAATATTAGCCTGTTGGAAACTACAACTCCTTACTACATCGCACAGCTGAGGCTGGATCTGATGTATCTCTAGAGAAACTGTACAATGAGCGAATTGAGCGCACAGAAGAAAACTGAACAAACTGGAATTCAAATAATTGAACCAAAGTTGGTCATTTAGATGTTTAAAAAACTAAAATAACCGCTCACCACACGACATCAAACAAGGGAGAGAACAAGGTCCATATTGTGCGGCACTGTTGGCCCAAGCACCTTGAAATGCATTTGTTGTAAGAAATGTGCTATATAAATAAAGTTTGATTGATTGAGTGATCATGTAGCAGATGTTAGGTTCAGGAGTTGGGGGAATGTTTGGTACATTTATTTGTTTTTGGAGAACAGTCAAAATGATAAAATAATAATGGCATAGAGAACATTGCTCCATAATATGTGTTATTGATTTTACAGTTGTTCTTCAGAGTGTATGTATGGGCCATGTAGGGGACCCGAGTGGTGCAGCGGTCTAACACACTGCATCTCAGTGCTAGAGGTGTCACTACAGACTCTGGTCCGATTCCAGGCTGTATCACAACCGGCTGTGATTGGGAGTCCCATAGGGCGGTGCACAATTGGCCCAGTGTCATCCGGGTTAGGGTTTGATGGGGCTAGGCCGTCATTGTAAATAATCATTTGTTCTTAAATGACTTGCCTAGTTAAATAAAGGTTAAATAAACTTATAAAAATAAGTAAATGTAGGACAGCCCATAGAGAAATTCCCCCAGCCATTAAATAACCCCTTTAACTTGCAATACACACGGCTGACTATGAGCAAGCAGCAATTCCAAGGAGGAATGTGCATCATTCTACATCTTTTGCAAGTTGTAAACAAAATCCGAATGCAAACAATGAAACCCTCCTCAATCAAATATCAAATATATATAAACAAATATCAACCAAACACAAATGTGTGTTTCAGCATTATCATTCTAATCATCATAATCATTCTAATCATCATCATCATCATCATCATCATCATCATCATCATCATCATCATCATCGATAGGTAGGTAGGTAGGTTCATACCTGTACCAATTCAACCCACGTGAGTAATGTCTGTCGAAAAAGTGGGGTTCAGAGCCAAGTGCTCGAATGTCAGGATGAAGTCTTAGGAATTCCAAAAGAGCTCGTGTTCCGCCCTTTTTCACCCCTATGATGATTRCTTGGGGTAGTCTCCTTGCTGCGGTCCAGTCCTTACCAACATTGGCTGATTGCGCRCCAACTGCACSTGTCGCACCTGCGCTGCSGACGGGGGATGCTGAGCGCACACYGACATCTGTAGCCCTCTTCTCAAATGAGGCATTCTTCCTTTGGAACAGCTCAGTCAAAGGTAAAAGTTGAGAGGTTTGCTTCAAATGTTTCGCAGTATCCACTAAAATAAAATCACAGCAGCCGGAGAGAATGAAGTACAGCGACGCGCAAACCACAGCAAGGGAGAACACGAAGAGAAGTTTATGCAGGAGTCGCGGAACGTCTTGTTGAATGTGATGAGAACCAGCCATACCTTCTTCCACAAACAAATTGAGGCCATTCTATGAACAACACATCCTTCTTTCGGTACATCTGCTATTCTTGTAAGCAAAAGCACATAATCATAATTCCATGCCCAAAAACATGGTGCACCGGCTGTTCCAAGCGAAGTGCCAAATACGCTTGTCATCCCATACTGACACGTTGTTGATCTCTAAACTGTTCATCGCAATAAATTGTTCCTTCTTTCTATAATAACAATATTTTGTTGGACATAAACGACGGTGTAATGTTTCCACACACAGTTAGTATAGTATGTTCTTGCTCATCTGACACTGCTATATTAACCATCATCTAGAGATGCTGTGCGCATCTTTCAGTGCTGCTCTACCTTGATTGGAGGGATGGTAGAGAAGGCGGGTTTCACTGCTCAAACTTAAACTGTTGCGCCATGATCCTGTAACATCAGCTTTAGGATAACTTTCTTTCTCAATGTTTGCATTAGGCAGGCAATTTGCTTTCCTTCCTCAGGCTATGGTATTATGTTGGTCAGGAGGGAAATAACACCACAAGGCAACTCATTTCAGCTTTGACATAATTTTCAGGTGACAATTTCGTCAATAAATATTGATTTATGCGTGAATAAAGTAGGATACTTGTTAAAGAGATTTTTTTTTGTAATTCATATTACAGTTTTTGAGGCATATATGGGAACAGCTGACCATGCAGATTTTTTGGGGGTTCCTTGCATGACTTAACACACATTATTGTTTTGCAATGATTGAATATTGTTCTTTGCATCCACAGACAGAAAGCCCTGTACATAGGCATCATGACGTAATAGGAAGCGTTTGTAATACAACCAGGATAATCTCCAGGCAGAGGTATTAAGTCATACAGGGAGGGGGTTTGTGTCTGATTCTGCTTTTTTTCGCAGCATCATAGTGAAAATCTTTTTTTATGGAAGGACAGCCCAATAATGACTGCATTATGGGTCATATGGGTCACTTCTGATACTGTGAAATCTCCTCTGAACAGGAAACTGTGTATTGTAAGCTTACACGGTTTACCAGGAAATGGTCACTGTACAATCTGACATTGGAGCCAACTCCACTTATGTCCCTTAATTGAATATGATCTGTGTACTCTGGTGGAACCTTTAAAGAGCAATCCATGGTATTATAATCAAATAATGCCATTTCTGATTCAAACTCAGATGTAGTTTACCAGAAATCCAATGCACATCCTTATAAGTGAAAAGCTATGACAAACAATAGACGCAAGAGGCTGAAGAGAAGCCTTCACGTGGAGAGAAACCTTCACATGGAGAGAAACCTTCATGTGGAGAGAAGCCTTCACAACCTTCACGTGGAGAGAAGCCTTCACAAGCCTTCAGGTGGAGAGAAACCTTCACAAGCCTTCAGGTGGAGAGAAACCTTCACAAGCCTTCAGGTGGAGAGAAGCCTTCACAAGCCTTCAGGTGAGAAAAGCCTTAACAAGCTTTGCATAAATGAAGGCACCAGGAGGATTCATATTGGATCAAAATATATGCTGTGGAAATATCAGTGAAAATAACCCACTGGCACAGACTTCAGTTCAACGTCTAGTTTTGATTTTAAATTTGGTAGAGTTGTCAACTAACGTGAATTCAACATGAAATCAACAAAAATGTCACCATGTCTTTAGATTTAGGTTAAAGTGATTACATTCCCTTACATTGATGTCTTTTTTCAAATCCAATCAGTTTCCACATTTATTCAACATCATCACATTTAAACAAGTTTTAAATGATGTGGAAACAACATTGATTCAACCAGTTTTTGCCAGTGGGACACAATAGTTTAAACAAAACATTTATTGTTACATTTGAAGCAAGGATCATGTGAGATAGGACAAGTTATTTTATGTGTTATTTTTTAAATTATTTTTTAATTTAGTTTATTTAGTAAATATTTTCTTAATTATATATTTTTTTAAACTGAATTGTTGTTAAGGGCTTGTAAGTAACGTATTTCACAGTAAGGTCTACCACACCTGTTGCATTTGGCGCATGTGACAATAAACATTTGATTTGATTTGAAGAGAGAATTCAAACAGTTTGTTGTGAAAGCACAAGGTATTGCCACCAATGATGTGGTTCAATACGGGGACCCTGTCTTTCTCTTCCAGACTCACATCTGAAGGTTGGCAATAAATAGAGGCTTTCATCAACATCTAAATTAGACTGTGTCCATCACTGGTTTCCTAAAATACACAGCATCAGCTGGATATGTGTGTTCAACATTACCTTCTGCTACCATTTCTGTCAAGCGTTTACGCACACAGTATGATGCACACATTCGATAAATCCAACGTATGCACTACACAGAATGCACTGCAATGCCTCTGCAACGCAATGCTGCAAGGCAAACGCAGCGTTCCACTGGAAATATGTACTTCTGGTGTACCAAAATGCAATAACGCTGTCGGTGTGATCGAGGCGTTACGGTCATGCGGGATACCTGCTGTGCAGTGCAGGTGACCTGGTTTCTGCATCACATCTGGGATCATTGTTTAATAAGACCCGTGCATTGTAAATACGTAGGGATTAAAGATCACTTTAGAAAGCAGAGACATGTCTAAGCGTCTGTTATCTAAGATAAATCCTGTTTGTTCTGGAAAATGACCACATTGGATTATAGGGTGGAAAACTGATGGTGAAGATTGAGATGCTGCTGCTACCCTCTACTGAATTCACCTTTCTACGGCTTACATTCCACAGCCTCACATGCCCCAAGCATCTCTGATCGTGTGTGTGTGTGTGTGTGTGTGTGTGTTGTGTGTGTGTGTGTGTTGTGTGTGTGTGTGTGTGTGTGTGTGTGTGTGTGTGTGTGTGTGTGTGTGTGTTTGTGTGTGTGTGTGTGTGTGTGTGTGTGTGTGTGTGTGGTGTGTGTGGCGTACATGGTTAGTTCTGTCAGTGAACAGTCATAAACTCAGCAAAAAAATAAAAATCCAAATAACTTCACAGATCTTTATTGTAAAGGGTTTAACACGTTTCCCATGCTTGTTCAATGAACCATAACAATTAATGAACATGCACCTGTGGAACGGTCGTTAAGCACTAACAGCTTACAGACGGTAGGCAATTAAGTTCACAGTTATGAAAACTTAGGACACTAAAGAGGTCTTTCTACTGACTCTGAAAAACACCCCAAAAAAGATGCCCGGGTCCCTGCTCATCTGGTGAACGTGCCTCAGGCATGCTGCAAGGAGGCATGAGGACTGCAGATGTGGCTGGCAGGGCAATAAATTGCAATGTCCGTACTGTGAGACGCCTAAGGAGACAGGACGGACAGCTGATCATCCTCGCGGTGGTAGACCACGTGTAACAACACCTGCACAGGATCGGTACATCCGAACATCACATCTGCGGGACAGGTACAGGATGTCAACAACAACTGTCCGAGTTACACCGGAACGCACAATCCCTCCATCAGTGCTCAGACTGTCCGCAATAGGCTGAGAGAGGCTGGACTGAGGCTTGTAGGCCTGTCGTAAGGCAGGTCCTCACCAGACATCACCGGCAACAACGTCGCCTATGGGCACAAACCACCGTCGCTGGACCAGACAGGATTCACGTTTACGTCGAAGGAATGAGTGTTACACCGAGGCCTGTACTCTGGAGCGGGATCGATTTGGAGGTGGAGAGTCCATCATGGTCTGGGCAGTGTTGTCACATCACATCGGACTGAGCTTGTTGTCATTGCAGGCAATCTTACGCTGTGCGTTACAGGGAAGACATCCTCCTCCCTCATGTGGTACCCTTCCTGCAGGCTCATCCTGACATGACCCTCCAGCATGACAATGCCACCAGCCATATTGTCTCTGTGCATGATTTCCTGCAAGACAGAATGTCAGTGTTCTGCATGGCCAGCGAAGAGCCCGTATCTCAATCCCATTGAGCACGTCTGGGACCTGTTGGATCAGAGGTGAGGGCTAGGGCCATTCCCCAGAAATGTCCGGGAACTTGCAGGTGCCTTGGTGGAAGAGTGGGGTAACATCTCACAGCAAGAACTGGCAAATCTGGTGCAGTCCATGAGGAGGAGATGCACTGCCGTACTTAATGCAGCTGATGGCCACACCAGATACTGACTGTTACTTTTGATTTTGACCCCCCCTTTCGTTCAGGGACACATTATTCAATTTCTGTTAGTTACATGTCTGTGGAACTTGTTAAGTTTATGTCTCAGTTGTTGAATCTTGTCATTTTCATACAAATATTTACACATGTTAAGTTTGTTGAAAATAAACGCAGTTGACAGTGAGAGGACGTTTCTTTTTTTGCTGAGTTTATGTTATACTGTACCACTGCAATACTATTGTGACACTCAAATCAAGTTAGATGGGTGATAGAGATATTTGTCCACTGTAGGTTTGCTGCTAAGTGGTAAGTGTCATCTGCTGAATTGTTAGTCTCAGGAAATAAAGATGGTAACTCACTCAAACTCTGAAGGGAGATACATGTAAGTGTGATCAATATATTTGTGCTATGTCTTACTTCATAACGAAGCAGAGCTGCTTMTCTGTAGTTAACAGGAAGAGATWTTTCTGCAACTGAAATGACAGGTCTTTCTCACAGCTGCTCCAAGGCAAGTCATAATGGTCTGTTGTGAGGTTAAATCAACATTGTGCTGTAATACTTCTTCCAAATATTTATTTCATGGCTTGTGGTTCTGTTTTAGTTCTTAGTGCTTTGTAAAGGTAAACTTTCYTAAACATGTTCTTAAATAAATAGGTATACTGTGAGAAATKACTATAATAGTAATTGTTAACTGTTTCTATAGAACCCGCTCCTCTTCTCTTCCAACGTGCTGAATSTCAATCCAATTCTCTGAATCCAGCAGATTACCTATAGAGATCTTCTTAAATGTATGCAGAGGCATGTTCACWATAGTATGCTAATGTRGCCCCACATGTGACATGTTTASCTTGTATGCCTCCCCATCCTGCAATCACAGATAAGACTCTTGACCTCTGAGCTGAGTACTAAGAGATTGTTATGTCATGTTATTTTCAAAAGGTGTATTGCTCTTCAAGGATCTTTGGTCTATACCCAATCATGTAAGCTTAAAACGCCCCCAGAAAATGAATTAGTCACCACTGGCCCACAATAATCTTTCCTTATTATCACACAATATAACTGCCCTCAACATGTCCAATGAATATTTAATACAAAATGTTACATTAATTGGAACTAAAAAAGTGTCTGTAACGTACTGTAGTAATAGCAGCTCTTTCAACAAASATTGTTCTTGTATCATCAGTGCGGWACCATTACAATAACCRTATTTTGTCTCTCCAAAACCGGTCCAAAGGWTAAGGTTACTTTCCAAATCCCCCTAGTACAGKAGTAATTGTAGAGTWATAAGGTCTGAGMACTATACTGCTGTCCTGAAAGGCAATATCCTCTTGATTAGAACTAAAGCCCTTAAACCCACTGKCACTTCCAGATAATMATATTTTAAAGGAGATTACTCTTTACTTCTTGAGTATTCRGAGATGAATACAGGATCCCTATCTATGACTAGATTAAAAACTGTCATYTGATTTGCAAAAAACATYGTGTTTCTTTATCCTATTTTTATTCTGTACAAATCCTGAATTGTGATGATTCAATCAATAAAGTCTATCCTCTATTCTGCAGGTGTTATATTTCTTGAGAACAAAAAACAAAATTATGAAGACCCGGACTAGACTGGGTAGCTCTCTACTGAAGRCATGACAAGGAGAGGGTGTTTGATATCAATGTAATCTATTATAGAAATGACAATTGTTCAATCAATGAAAAATGTACAAACAAATATAAGAGATTATTCACAAATAATTTAAACAAGCAAGTAATACAACAGACAACTTTATAAAGAAAATTTTTCTATCAATATACTTTTTCCTTTCTGATGGAAAATAGTAAGCTACATTTGAAGTGACTCAAACATGGTGCTTATTTTGGCTCTCATTGAACGTACTCCTGAATAAATATTTCTCAAAGGCATGGTCAGAGAATGCAAAATAAGGTAGACTGGAAGCAGAGGCTGGATAATCCAATATGTATTAATTATAATTTATTATTAAAAAAATATATATATATATATATATATATAGAAATATAAACATATTAACATACGAGTACCAGTCAAAATTGGACACACCTACTCATTCAAGGGTTTTTCTTTATTTGTATTTTTACATTGTAAATATTAGTGAGACTCAACACTATGAAATAACACATATGGAATCATGTAGTAACCAAAAAAGTTTAAACAATCAAAAATATATTTTATATTCTTCAAGGTACCTTGATGACAGCTTTGCACACTCTTGGCCATCTCTCAACCACTTTCACCTAGAATGCATTTCCAAAACAGTTTGAAGAGTTCCACATATTGCTCAAGCACTTGCTGCGCTTTTCCTTCACTCTGCAGTCCAACTCATCCCAAATCCATTTCAATTGGTTGAGATCGGGTGATTGTGGAGGCCAGGTCATCTGGATGCAGCACTCCATCTGTCACGCCCTTGGCCTTAGTATTCTTTATTTTCCTTTATTATTTTAGTTAGGTCAGGGTGTGACATGGGGAATGTTTGTGTTTGTAGGTTATTGGGTGGTTATATGGTAAAGGGGGGTGTGGTTGTAATGTATGGGTTTGTGTTGAGTGTATGTGTTCTAGCTGTGTCATGTTCGTGTTAGTTGTCTAGGAGGTCTATGGTTACCCTGAATGGGTTCCCAATTAGAGGACAGCTGATTTCTGTGTCTCTGATTGGGAGCCATATTTAGCGGTAGCCATAGGCTTTCGTTTGATGTGGGTAATTGTCTATGTTATACGTTTGTAGCCTGTATGTGCACTACGTTCATAGCTTCACGGTCGTTTGTTTGTTTTTTGTTAGTTTGTAAAGTGGTTTGTTTTTTGGTTCTCCTTCTTCATAAGAAAAAGAAGATGGCTTATTTTCCTAATGCTGCGTTTTTGGTCCGTCAATCCTCCACACGATCGTGGAAGAATTTCCCACCACACGAAAGGACAGAGCAGCGTGTGTGATTATGTACGGCAACAGGACCCACCTACACAGGGATTCTGGAGATGGAGGACGAATTGATGGAAAGGGAACCTTGGGCTCAACCTGGAGAATACGCCCGCCAAAGCTGAGTTGGAGGAGCGAAGCAGAGACGGCGGCGATTTGAGAAAAGGCAGCACGGAGGCGAGGACTGGACCCCAGACCCAGTGTAGAGTTACTACCGAAAAATTTCTTGGGAGGATACCAGTTGTAGAGCATAGGAAGGTATGGCCAAGGGCAGGTAGAAAGACCTGCGCCCACTTCCCGAGAGGGACTAAACCGCTGGAAGAAGAGCAGGCCCGTTTCTGAGTACGGAGCAACACCGCCCTCCTCCAACGCCTTAGTGTCAGCAGCCACTGGTGCTCCATAGTACTGTGTTGTGCATACCCAGTGCGGGTTTTATTCCACCTCCCCGCACTGGAAATTAGGGCTAGATTGCGAGCATTGAGCCAAGTTTGCTCCCAGAAGACCCCAGCATTTCTACCCTATTTTGGGCCACAAACGATTACAACTCCTCGGGCCGGTCTTACCATGGCTACCAGCCTTACGCATGGTGTCCCCGGTTCGCCACATAGCCCCGCTCGACGGCATGTTATTCCACATACCGTCTGCACCGCGAGCTGGCACTTGTTGTCGCTGCCCCCGTCGACGGGAGCACCTTTCCAACCTATGTGTACGTATGGGCCGGTCCCTCAATGGCCTCACCCGGAGACCGGATTCAGACCCTTCATCCCTGCCACGCGATACCGGATTATATCCTCCGGCGCCACCTCCCCTGCCCCAGTCCTGCCTTCCAACAAAAGTTTGGCCAAGACACCACGCACTCAGGCCTTCCAGTTGTGTCTTCAGAGCCCTGTTCCTCCTCCACGCACTCGTCCAAATGGTGCGTGTCTCCAGGGCCCAATTAGCCACCAGGTGCCTACACCATCCCGCACCGAAGCCTCCTGTGTGTTCCCCAGAGTCCATGTGCGTCCTGTTGCTGCTCCCCGCACTAGCCCTGAGATGCGTGTCCCCAGCCGTGATTGGAAGGCCAGGGTCATCTGATGCAGCACTCATCACTCTCCTCTTTCAAAAAGCCCTACACAGCTGGGGTGTGTTGGTGATTGTGCCGTGGGGTGAAAAACAAATGACAGTCCCCACTGAGCGCAACACCAGATGGGCTGGCGTATCGCTGCAGAATGCTGTGGTAGCATGCTTGTAAGGTGCCTTGAATTCTAAAATAATCACAGACCGTGAATCAGCAAAGCACCGCCACACATAACACCACCTCCTCCATGTTTACGTGGGAAATTACAATGCGAGATCATCCGTTCACCCACACCGATTCTAACAAACCACGGCGGTTGGTACCAAATATCTCGAATTGACTCCAGGACAAAGTTCCACCGAGTCTTAATGGCCATCTGCTCGGGTTTCTTGGCCCAAGCAAGTCTGCGTTACCTTCTATCTTCATCCCAGTGGTTCT
>NC_036860.1:77838020-77855034 GCF_002910315.2 Salvelinus sp. IW2-2015
GAAAACCTGCAGTTATCAAATACTTCTCCCCACTGTATATATATAAAATATATATATTTTTACATTTAACCTTTATTTAACTAGGCAAGTCAGTTAAGAACAAATTCTATTTACAATGACGGCCTAGGAACACTGGGTTAACTGCCTTGTTCAGGGCAGAACAACAGACTGTCTGGAGTGTCTGAGTAGGGAGGGAAAAAACTGAAAATGAGTTATTGCAGAGTAGTTGGAACAATATTTAATGGACTATTAAATTAATTTACCGCCTGTTGATGTCACCAGCAGGCCAAAACTCCATTCCCACCAAAACAGAATGACATTCAAACTGTTCTACACTACAAGGGCATTATCATATTTTTCACAATTTCACAGTATTATTCAAACCTGGTGTGAAATATACACTGCTCAAAAAAATAAAGGGAACACTTAAACAACACAATGTAACTCCAAGTTCAATCACACTTCTGTAAATCAAAACTGTCCACTTAGGAAGCAACACTGATTGACAATAAATTTCACATGCTGTGGCAAATGGAATAGACAACAGGTGGAAATTATAGCAATTAGCAAACACCCCCAATAAAGGAGTGGTTCTGCAGGTGGTGACCACAGACCACTCTCAGTTCTATGCTTCCTGCTGATGTTTTGGTCACTTTGAATGCTGGCGGTGCTTTCACTCTAGTGGTAGCATGAGACGGAGTCTACAACCCACACAAGTGCTCAGGTAGTGCAGCTCATCCAGGATGGCACATCAATGCGAGCTGTGGCAAGAAGGTTTGCTGTGTCTGTCAGCGTAGTGTCCAGAGCATGGAGGCGCTACCAGAAGACAGGCCAGTACATCAGGAGACGTGGAGGAGGCCGTTGGAGGGCAACAACCCAGCAGCAGGACCGCTACCTCCGCCTTTGTAAAGGAGGAGCAGGAGGAGCACTGCCAGAGCCCTGCAAAATGACCTCCACAGGCCACAAATGTGCATTGTTCGCTCAAATGGTCAGAAACAGACTCCATGAGGGTGGTTATGAGGCCCGACGTCCACAGTGGGGGTTGTGCTTACAGCACAACTCCGTGCAGGACGTTTGGCATTTGCCGAGAAACACCAAGATTGGCAAATTCGCCACTGGCGCCCTGTGCTCTTCACAGATGAAAGCAGGTTCACAGAGCACATGTGACAGACGTGACAGAGTCTGAGACGCCGTGGAGAACGTTCTGCTGCCTGCAACATCCTCCAGCATGACCGGTTTGCGTGGGTCAGTCAGGGTGTGGTGGCATTTCTTTGGGGCCGCACAGCCCTCCATGTGCTCGCCGCAGAGGTAGCCTGACTGCCATTAGGTACCAGATGAGATACTCAAGCCCCTTGTGAGACCATATGCTGGTGCGGTTGGCCCTGGGTTCCTCCTAATGCAAGACACACTAGACCTCATGTGCGAGTGTTGTCAGCAGTTCCTGCAAGAGGAAGGCATTGATGCTATGGACTGGCCCGCCCGTTCCCCAGACCTGAATCTAATTGAGCACATCTGGGACATCATGTCTCGCTCCATCCACCAACGCCACGTTCCACCACAGACTGTCCAGGAGTTGGCGGATGCTTTAGTCCAGGTCTGGGAGGAGATCCCTCAGGAGAACCATCCGCCACCTCATCAGGAGCATGCCCAGGCGTTGTAGGAGGTCATACAGGCACGTGGAGCCACACACACACTACTGAGCCTCATTTTGACTTGTTTTAACGACAATGACATCAAAGTTGGATCAGCCTGTAGTGTGGTTTTCCACTTTAATTTTGAGTGTGACTCCAAATCCAGACCTCCATGGGTTGATAAATTTGATTTCCATTGATAATTTTTGTGTGATTTTGTTGTCAGCACATTCAACTATGTAAAGAAAAAAGTATTTAATAAGAATATTTCATTCATTCAGATCTAGGATGTGT
This sequence comes from Salvelinus sp. IW2-2015, assembly GCF_002910315.2. Classification (NCBI taxonomy): domain Eukaryota; kingdom Metazoa; phylum Chordata; class Actinopteri; order Salmoniformes; family Salmonidae; genus Salvelinus; species Salvelinus sp. IW2-2015. The sequence goes on from NC_036860.1 coordinate 77,839,946, forward strand.
TATTTTAGTGTTCCCTTTATTTTTTTGAGCAGTGTATATAAAACACAGTAAAACACGTTTTTGACTTCACTGGGCCTTTACATTTTTGGGGGGTGGCGGAAATGGGATTCCATAGTCATGACAGTTTACCTTTGACAGAAGAGCTGCAACACCTTTGCCCCTGAAAGACTCGGGTACATAAGTTGACAGTAGATCTACCTCCTTCTTGCTCGTAAATCTGTAGCGCAGCACCGCGCTATCCTGATGTGCCAAGAGAGTAACATGTTATTTATACGTGTAACATATTATATTCCCCACAGTCATGCGTTCCTAACTTTGAACGTTCCCAAGTGGGCCATGCATGAACACCGGCCTCGAGTTACTATAACCCCCTGGTTGTAAATGGCAATCCCTGCTCTGTTTCACGCTCACCTTCGCCGTCCAGGTTGATAGAAAAGCAGAGGTTGTGTCGGTCATGTTTTACTCTCAAGTCGGTGTTAGGACTCAATACACTAAAGGCAATATGAGTATTCAAAACCTTTACAGAATGAGGTGTGCTGTTCAATGCACAGACGCGATTTTTTTTTTCTTCGTAAAGCCATATCGATTTTCTTGTTCAAGAGTCAGTTCTCGCTCGTGGCTGTGCGCCGTCTTTCCCAATGCAATTCCATTGATGCCCACTAGCCAACGTAAAATAGTTACTTCATGACTATAATGAGTTGAGATTGTAATTATATTACCATCCACTTCTGTCACAAAATACAAATATGAGTCTTCAATTCCATCTGTAGGCTACAAAGTGGTCTCTTTACCAATGTTACATATATTATGAAAGGTAAAGACAAGGAGACAGAGGTCAAAACAAGGTTTATTTCTAGGCTCAGTAGGCCAAATATACGGTTCCCAATAACACAAACAACAGTTTCCCTCATTTCTGCGATATGACAGTTCTTCTGAAGCAAGTTGTGTACCTTATGAGATACCCAAGTTATTTTAGTTTCCAAGTAAACATTTTTCCAACGTATTTTTCAGTCACCTGTGTCCATTCAGCATTGAAAACATTCTAACATTTCAATAATCGTTTTGTCTTCTTCTCTTTTCATTCCGGTCTCAGCTGGTCCTCCATATTTGACAGTAATAAGTGTTGGCACAACACATCCTCTTATCCCCAGTTCTATGTGGTGTGTATCCAGAATCCAGTGCCAATCCAATGCTATGTTGACTACAGCTCCTCTGAGTCTGCTAAAGCTGCAATATTATTCACTCCTGCAGCATTATTCAGTCCTGCAGCCATCACAGCGAAAAATACATTTGGGGAAAGGGATCTGGCATAGATGGCCATCTTGGGGAGGGAGTGAGCCATGACCACCTCTCTCTTCTTGCTGTTCAGAATCTTCAGGATCTCATTGGCAGCCTCTGCTGGTGTGATGCCCATAACCTTCTGTTTGGAGAAGACTGGGAGGGGGGGGCGGGATAAGGTTGGTTAGAGTAGTCAGACCAACACAACACACAGTTTTAAGATCATCAACTGAGACAGCAGCTTACTTGACCAGATGGACTTCTTGGTCTTTTCCCCAGGTGGAGGGGAGATGATGAAGGTGTGGTTGACAGTGCTGACAGAGATGTCATACTCCTGGACCTCAGGCGCAGACAGTCAAAGAAGGCTTGGACCGCATGCTTAGAGGCAGCATCTGAAATTCAAATTCAGACCCTGATCTCCCGCTCATACAATGTTTTCATTATTGAGGGAACTCATACTGTACATCTGAATACCTGTTAATTCAAACTTCGTCAAACTACATTCAGAAGTAGGCCTACTGTCGGTATGAAAATGACTGAACTCACAAGTGGCACGGAAAGGCATAGCCAGCTTGCCCTGGATGCTGTTGACCAGAATCACATGGCCAGTCCTCCTCGACATCATGGATGGCAGAAAACCTGCRGAARGRACCAATGTAACACAACTCTCAAACTCAAATTCCTTTTAACTGAGTTCAATTRTGCTCTGTTGTGATATAGTACCCTTAGCCACTGTGATAGGGCCAAAGTAGTTATTGTCCATAACTAGCTTGTCCATCTTCAGTGATGTGCTCTGTACTGGGGCCTTGACTTTAAGGCTGCTKTTGAGAATGAGCACATCCACACARCCATAACACTCCAKCGTCTCTGCGATCAYATCTGGCATGCTGTTCATGTCACCGAAATCCACCAGCACAAGTTTAGGAGGGAAGGTCTAGGAAAGGGAAAGAGGATTTCACAATGATGCAGGACCAAATTATCGTAATATATGGTTATTAATCTTTAGGATATTCATGATCACTTTACAATTTATGCATATTCATATAAATGCTAATAAAACTAAACTTTGTATCAGGCATATAAAGACCATATAATTGCTCTGTTGGGTTTAAGAGTTATGACATACTTACTAATTTAGGGTCTGCAGCGCTAGTCAGGTTATCAGCAAAACCTTCAAGTTTTTCCCAAGTTTTTCCGCAAAGGGTGACTCTAGCTCCTCCCTCATGAAACAACTTTTCACATTCTGCAAAGGTTTGGATTAATACATTTACAGATAGAATACTGTTTTAGTAACAATGTAATAACAGTTTTCTACGTGCACTTCATATCTGAGCTTTGTTTTTCAAAATCAAAACAAAGGATTTACCCTTTCCCAGTCCTGTTAAGGACTGTCTGTTATCACGACCACCTTGTTGCGTACCGTTGCTGTGGACAAGAACTTGAGCACCAGACTTGTGCAGGAAAATAACCACTGCTGTTACCACCACCACAACAGGCACCAGCAGAATTGCAGCTGGGTCCATACTCTAATTTTTAGTAGCATATAGTGCCATGTTTTAGTGTTTAGTGAGAAAACTGGATAGTTTTGAATTAAAAATACAGGCAGTAAATGTATTGTTCAGAAGTATGCAGTGCATTCTTATAGAAATACACGTTGGTCTACAGTCCATTATATGATATGATGAAATGTTCGAGATGAATCAATARTCRATGGATTGACTAATGGATGAGAAGTGATACATAGAATAAAAATTCAATTCAAATTCTATGGGTGATTATATAATCAAAGTGAGAATATTGAACATTCTCAAAAATGTATTTCATACCAACAGTTATTCCAGGTCCATGATTTTGGTATCCAAAAGACCCTGTTAAAGACAACCGTTAAAGGTCCAATGCAGATGTTTCGATCTCAATATCAAATAATTTCCGGGCAACAATTAGTACGTTACTGTGATTGTTTTCAATTAACATGGTCAAAAATAAGAGAAAAAATGCTTTTAGAAAAGGGCAATTTATCAAATAAGAATTTAGCTAGGACTGTCTGGGAGTGATCAGATTTGGAGGAGAAAATGTAAAACTAGCTGTTATTGGCTGAGAGTGTTGGAGCTCTCTTTCTTATTGGTCTATTAACTAATTTACCAACTGGTGATGTCACGAGGCAGGCCACAACTCCATCCCACCAAAACAGGCTGATTTTTCAGGTGGTCTTTTCAAACAGCTCTTACACTTAAAGGGCGTTATCATCATGTTCACAATTTCACAGTATTATTCAAACCTCATAGTGTGGAAATATATATAAAACACAAAAAAATCACATTTTTGAATGCACTGGGCCTTTAAGCCTTTAGTTACTCTTATAACTCTGAAATAGAAACAGAAGAGACAGATATTGACCATGTACTGTAGTGACATAGCAAGTTAAAAGATATAGCTTATTATCRCTCTAATAAATGTTGTCTGGTTGTTTCATCAGAAGGAGCTAAACATACTCCTTGATACATGACCTCAAATTATCACAAAGGGCAAAGTGAAACCCATCTTCAGTTAGGACAGTGTCAATGTGAAGCATACCGAATATGTCAGACAGTCAAGGTGACTCAACATTTCATAGTTTATTCATGCAGTATAAGATACAGTCACTTTACAGTAACTTTCTCTCCTCAGATTACTATATCATTGCAATAACCACCTACGACAATCCCAGTTTGTCCCATTACAGTTTAAGTGTGATTGGTCCACAGTATTTGTTCTACTGGGTGTTGTAATAGCACTTAAGCCACAGTTTACCATGTACTGTACAGTGTGTGTCTGTCCAAAGGGAGGCTCCAAATATACCCTGATCTAAAAAATACTATAGCAACATTATTTTCAAAAGCTTTACGGTAACATCAGCACAACTCCAAGATAAACTTAATAGATCCAAGAATAACATGAATGAAAYATATGCGATAAAGACACAATGTGAAAAAAAACAAAAGACCGTAATCATAGATGTTATCCTGCCATCCCTACACAACTACAATGAAATCAGAACATGGAACTATACAGTAACAAGTTTCCCTGTGTCTCAACACAAAATGTGCAAATACTGTCCTGGCTGGTTGTCATTGGCTGACTGACAGACAGAAAGACAGACACATACACACAAAGGGCCAGGTTACCGAACGGGTACGCAGGGCATGTGCCATGGGGCCCCGGCCTCCAGGGGACTCCAACCCTCCCCTCCCCCCAAAATAAAAGTTAATATTATTGTTTTATTTTGGGGCGTTGAGAGCAGCCTGGAGGTCGGGCCCCCCAGATAGCATATTATGAACACATCGGTTGAGGGCCCCCCAGATAGCAAATTAACATGTCATTAGCCATGGCAAAATATATAGAATAGTAAAMAAAAAAAWGCTTTAAAACTGCAAGATTTTCTCTAAGTCTCATGGCACATCGGCCCCAGATGTGCAGTCCAGCCCTGCATACACACACATGCACTGTTCTGTCAGCTTCACAGCTTCTTTGAGCTGTCTTATTCCATGCCAAATGTTGACCCAATGTCTCCATCTCCAACCTGTATCAAATAAACTTTATTATAAGTGTTGTAGAGAAAACATGTTGCTATCTTCTCATCTTTTTACTAATTAATCCTCACGTGGCATTCAGTTTCTCATATTGATTATGATTACAGGATTGACTAAAACTCTACAAAGGGTGATTGCTCTACGTACAAAGTGTGATTGCTCTTGAACGCTCCCCTTGCGCGTCGTTTCTATGATATTCCCTGATCTGCACACTCTTGGAATGTTTGACTACTCTCTCATCTGGGTTGCTACTGTGTAGCTATGTTCTATCATTCTGTGGAATGGGTAGCGCAAGCAGTTTGCCTGGAYGAATGKAAAAATCCATGGAGCCGTCTACTACAGTACTGTGCAATTACAGCTAGCTGGACTCTGGACAGCCAAGTCTGATCCGTCAAGGCAGATACAGAATATCATCGGTTTAAAATATTGCATTAATCATGGCTGATTTTGAGGAATTTGAAAAACAGCTGAGCGAGAACCGACAGGGTGATTTCCCATTTTATTTCAGCCTTCAATTTTGGATGTGTTGCAATGGTTCTAGCTATCTAGGAGCTTTTTAGATAGCTAACTAACATTAGCTAGCTAACTAGCATGCTGTGGTTATGTGGCTAGTTGTCAAGTTAGCTAGATAGCTTTGCTAGAAGAGCTAGTACTGCTGTATGCAGATGTAGCTTATTTGACTAGCTAGCTAATTTAACCATTAGCCACTTAATTTATTGATTAGCAAACATGGCATGGCTATATTTCGAGTGAATTWGCTTTTCTAACGTTACCTAGCTAAATTGATAGTTAGTTAACTAGCTAACTATAGCTGCACCAGATATCTAGATGCACTCACTGATCTATTGCACTAGCCAGCTAKAGTTAGCTAGCTAGTTACCAAGATAATCAAGCTAGCTATCCCAGACTGACTGATCAATTTCGTTTGCTTGGTCAGCTTGCAGGTAGGTTAGCTATATCTTGGTCCATAATAAGCATCCCACTGGAATGTTATGAACTMATTTCTGTCAAATCTATTCACATARCTGGAAGCAGCTTCTGTGTATTTTACCCCGATCAAATTAAGTTTATTCAAGAGTTCATACTAGCTTATTACAACCCCTCTCTGCATGTTAGGTATGTCAGGTGTATTATAGTGACCCATTGTGCTTAATRATGCTGAAACATGATTGTATATAGCTACCAAAAGCTTGGCTTATGTTCCATCCTTTTTCTTCCCACCTACATAGAGAGAGAGAAGGAGAGACGCAAGAAGARGAGCGGCAGTGGGTYTCAGAGCCRCAGTGAGAAACATCGCAGCTGGAGCAAAGACCGGGGCAACCGGAGCCGAGAGAAGCGAAGCCGCAGTAGAGACAGGAAGAGCCGGGAGCAGAGGAGCACCTCGCGGGATCACAAGAAGCACAGGTGAGTATTTAGCCCCTGGTACAGTACYTGGAGCCACTCAMTGACAGAAAGCAGCATGTCAGGTATACTAAGGTATTGCCTTTTCAGTGTTACCTTTGCCAACAATGAGCCAACATGTATTCTGTTTACTCAGCTATTCTCCACGAAGAACAAGGAGGAAAAGGACCTGCAGATACTGGGATGTGCCTCCCCCTGGCTTTGAACACATCACACCATTGCAGTACAAAGCTATGCAAGGTATCTGTCAGCTTCTCTTTGCCTGTTAAGTGGCTAATATCCCACTGTAATGTTCCCCTGTTTTATTTATTTCCTGTTAAGTTCATACATGTAAGAATTAATTGTCAAGAACAGTGCCAGTTACTAAGGTTGTGTGAAGTTTCTCTTACTCTCTACTTTTCCCTTCAGCGGCTGGGCAGATMCCCAMAATAGCCCTGYTGGCATCATCTGMCACGAGTGGGTTGGCAGTAACACCCACCCAAGTGCCCWTAGTTGGCAGTCAGATGACTAGGCAGGCTCGACGTCTCTATGTTGGCAATATTCCCTTTGGTGTGACAGAGGTAAACTTCCCAGAGGACTTACGTTGTCTTGCACATTGAAGTGACAACATCGTATTTCAAGGTATTTTTGCAGTTACTGTATGGGTTTCAGCTGTTATTTTTTCCTTTATTTATTTCTGTTTTTAGGAGTCCATGACAGAGTTCTTCAATGCCCAAATGAGGCTTGCAGGCCTATCGCAAGCCTCTAGCATCCCTGTGCTTGCTGTGCAGATTAATCAGGATAAAAACTTTGCATTCCTAGAGGTAGGGAGCCTTGTGCCCTCTCTCTTCTGTATATGTTGGTGTGTAACATTAGTTGCCTTGCATAACTTACTTAAACTGTCTAACTCCCTGTTTGGCATCTTCCTCTCCAGTTCCGGTCTGTCGATGAGACCACACAGGCCATGGCTTTCGATGGAATAATATTCCAAGGTCAGTCGTTGAAGATAAGACGACCACATGACTACCGGCCCCTACCTGGCATTTCAGAGCAACCTGCTTTTCATGTCCCAGGTTTGTACAGTGGCCACATGCTTTCTTAGTTATGTAGTTCACATTCATAGCACCAGTAGCTATCAGCTACAGTACAGGTATATTGCAGTTGAACGTGTTTATTGTTGTTTTTGTCTCTGTAGGCGTCGTGTCCACAGTGGTACCAGACTCCCCACATAAACTGTTTATTGGAGGCCTACCCAACTATCTCAATGATGATCAGGTACTTCACTCAAACAGTCATTTCACATTGACAACACAAGCATACCTTACCCTTCTCATTTGTATTACTTTCTTGAACTGGTCACTGAAGTGACAGACTTACAGTATTCTGTTCTGGTTGGGTGGGGGAGAAGTGACCTTTGTCCTTTACACTTACAACCATGCTGAGGCCACAGGAGGTTGGTGGCACTGTAATTGGGGAGAACGGGCTTGTGGTAATGACTGGAGCGGAATCAGTGGAATGGTATCCAGGTGTTTGACGCCATTCCATTTACTCCTTTCTRGCCATTATTATGAGCTGTCCTCCCCTCAGCAGCCTCCACTGGTTGAGATACAGTGAGATAAATAAAGCTTATAGGCACACGTGAATAAAACATACTAGGGAGTAACAATGGGAATAACATTTGGCCTAAAGTAAACAGTATGAACTTAATTGTAGCTGACGCTCTTTCCCTGACCCTAAGTCCATGGCAGGCGTTTAGTAGTGTAGAGATGCTTATAAGAACTAACCCATTCAGCACTGACAGCATTTACTTCAGTCACACCCTGCAGGTGTGAGAGTGCTTTTGTGCAAAGCACAATGTACACCTTACCCAAAGGAGAAGTTGCTGTTTGAAAAACATTGAATAATTGACCTTCAATTGAATTACAATTTTCTTAAAATTCATATTTTTTCAGGTTCTGTTTTCATTGTGTCTACAATTTGGCCAGTGTTGTATGGAAATAAAAATATGAATGTAGTATTTATGTCTGATATTTGTGAAGATGCCAGTAACTCCTCCTTTTATGCAGTTTGTTGTTACACTTCTGTTAGCAATCATGAGATTACATTTCATTAGCATTATTCATTAGCATTAGTTAATGTGAACACATTATTTTTCACTCCATGAATCGCTCTAATGTGTTTGAATAAAAACTCACCTAGTGATTTCATGACTGAACTAAATTGTGAATTAATATTTACACATATTATTTATGCATAATCATCAACCCAGTTTCAATCTTGTTCACTTGATTTCAGAGATAACAATAGTATCTCTATCAGATAAGTAGTTTATAGTCACTAATGGTCCCATGAAAACATACTKTTGAATGGGATAAATGCGTGACCAYCTGCTAGCAGGAGCTATAAGTATATGAATGGGTGGGTTAATAGGCTTGATTATCACTACTCCAGTGAGTGAAAAGTGTAACTGTTCAGCTGTATGCTAATTTCTCATTTTAACCATGCTTATTTGACAAAGGTAAGCAAAGTCCAGTTCATAAGATGCAGCGAGGTAACATGTCCTAGATATCACAATATGCAGGCTTGAGTAAAATTCCTGGTTAAGTCAAATGGTTGCCAACAACCGTATTCCATGATTCCTCACACCAAACATATGAAGCCCTGACTGTGCTACATCTTCACTCCAAGTTCCAGAGAGATTGGGAACCGGCATAGTTCTGCAATGTTGTTGTGCACTAAATGAATTGGATTCTAACTTTCCATTCCTCCTGATTTCTTTCTAAACAGTACCCTGATTGTACCCTGGTGTTTATTTYCTTATTCTTTTTTACTCTTGCAGTCACTGCTACTGCTTTGATACTCACAGCTCTTTCATTTTTGTTCCCCCACTTTGTTCCCAGCTAGGGGCCTGTAAGATCGTTAAGTCTGCGCTCATAATTTGTTCAGTAGTACTGATCTACTGCTGCCATGCCAACATGTAACACAAGGCAAGTAAGACATTCCGTTCCTCCCACGGATACACTCCTAGCCAGCAGGTTCCCTTCCTGGCTACTCTTTCTCTCTCTCCCATCACTCTTTTGAAACGCGTTAAGGACTAAATTAGTTAGGGGTGGGATAAAATAAACAGATACCCGATTAATGCTAGGTTTTGGGGTGGTTCTCAGCCTTAAAAATAAAGTGAAGACTGTGTTAACATGATGTRCTGTCATGAAACAAGTGCATTTTGTAGATGAAGTGATAGCCAATCAGTTTACTTTGATGATGGGTTCATCATTTTCATAGCTCAGGTGAAGTAGTAAACAAATATAAGTGTTGGATTTTATAGTCAGTGCTCAATTTTCAGCACAACTTGTGTTATTACTGTTTAATAACTTTATATTATTGTTAAGTAAATTAATTTCTGGTAAAATATGAATAAAATGAAATACATTTCACAAAGTTTGTTAATCCAGTTCTGTCTATCTGTACCTGTTAATGTTTTGTCATACAGAAAATCAGTCATTCAGGGCTCTTTCAAAAATCTCATATATAGTTTCCCTGGATTATTGTGGATTTAGTATATGTCATACTTAAATAGAGTTCGTCTGTAAAACATCAGCCGTTGTATGCATATACAAATTATTAACAAATTATTAACAAACAATTGATTTGCTTCGTAATTAAGCAATCTTAATCTCATCACACTGAAACTGATAAACGTTCTACAATTATTCTTATTTTTTTAATACAAGATACAAATATTTTGTTTTCTTTGACCATGTCATTTATTGCACTTCTCCAGGCCATTCACCTTGGTATGATTTCTCTCCTCATGACTATTAAATGGAGGCTTAGAATTCATTCAGTAGAATATGTGATGGATTCATATTACCCTGCTTATGCCTCTGCTTGTCTTTATYTCTGATGCAGGTGAAGGAGCTCTTGACATCATTCGGACCACTCAAAGCTTTCAACCTTGTCAAGGACAGTGCCACGTCACTATCCAAAGGTTATGCCTTTTGTGAATATGTTGACATCAGTGCGACTGATCAGGTACGGATGAGCAAAAGCTATGCTTTCTCATGGTTATGGTTTATCATTTTTTGGTGTCAATCAATCTTGTTTTTAAGGTTCTATTCCATATTTGAAAAGTTTCTGTGTATGTTTGTCAGGCGGTGGCTGGGCTCAATGGCATGCAACTGGGTGACAAAAAGCTCATCGTCCAGAGAGCAAGTGTGGGGGCCAAAAACRCCAATCCGGTGAGYGCAGTTYCCTTGTGCATTTTGAATTGCAAGAAACAAATGTGAGTACCAGCAGTCTAAGTGTGTCGTCTGTCTGGCCTGTTTTCCTTCCTCCCACCTAGTCTGCCATCATCGAGACCCCGGTGACGCTGCAGGTGCCTGGGCTGCAGGRACTTCAGAACTCTGGGCTGCCCACGGAGGTGCTGTGCCTGCTCAACATGGTGATGCCTGAGGAGCTGGTGGATGACGAGGACTACGAGGAGATCCTGGAGGACATCAGTGAGGAGTGCTGCAAGTACGGCAGCGTGCGCTCCATGGAGATTCCCCGGCCTGTCGATGGAGTGGAGGTCCCTGGCTGTGGCAAGGTAAGAGGTTGAACTGAGGTTATTCAATACAGAATGAGACTCTGCTCTTCACTGTTGTTAAACATAAGTAATTGGTCTGAACAAAATAAAAAACTGTAATACACCACATGAAGTATGAATTGTTGTTGAAGTAACATGTATCTATTTGCTATTTGGATTCTGATGAGGTTGATGGTTCTTTTTGTTTCAGATCTTTGTGGAGTACGTTTCTGCTGTAGACTGTCAGAAAGCCATGCAGGCCCTCACTGGCCGCAAGTTTGCCAACAGAGTGGTGGTCACCAAATACTATGATCCAGACATGTATCACAGACAGGAGTTCTCAGGGTAGAGGGGAAACAGGAGGCAATACATGGAATTAACTGGGACCTCCTCTTTCCTGCTTCCTCAAACCTGGTTTCAGCTCTTCAGTATTGTGTGTTCTCTCTCCAGTATTCACAGCTAGTACGTTGTAACCCTATCCTCATTTACTACAGTAGTACAGATTTTTTGGGRAAAAATACTAGATTTTTACATGCGTCTTTTAGATACTCTAACTGATATATTACACCAACAAAACATATCTGTGTGCAGTGAATGAATTTAGTCTGAAATGTATACAAATAAATAAAACCATGCTATTTGTGTAGGATTCCCTTTGCAGAAGTAGTATGAATGTCATGTGTACTTAGATCTAAAACCAGACTACTGTAACATAGCCAGTGTTGCTGTCTTTCTTAACTCTGGAGTCAATGAGATGATACAAAAGTGAAATGTTTAAATTTCTATTCTGAGCACAAGCTGTTTTCTTATTTTGTCTGTTAACTTAAAAAATTGTTAAGTCGAGATGTACCAATATTTGATAGCTATCATACTTTCACTGTGTGATTCTGAAAAGTAACTTACAGTGAAGTGTTATTGTATACCCCCCCAGAGTCAGAAGGAACTTGTGAATAACATGTTTATATCTCTGCATCCAGTATGAAGGAAGTTAGAGGTAGTTTCACGAGCCAAGTACCATAGACTTCCAGTCATTGCGCTAACGCTAGTTAGCAACTTCCTTCAAACTGCACGTAGAGACATACAAATATTTTCCACAGGTTCATGTCACTCTAGGGAAGTAGAAAACTGAAGTTTAAAACTCAAACACCTAAAACTTGTGTTATAAAAACATTCTCAACACTAATAATTACAAAGTGTGAACAAAACAATTGTTTCAACAAAGTCATGATTTGGGCATTTTCACAGCGGTTTAAACCCATAACCTTGAAATTTGCAGATTGTTTTGTGTTCGTGCTCTGGATTAAGAATTTGTGTCATTTAGATTGTAGCAAAAAAATTACAAGGTCACAAAAATACCATACTGGCAATAGAAATGGACATTATGCATAGTTTTTTTWATAAGAAATATTTGGTCATCCTACAGGAAAGGACGAGGAGATTTTAGAAGATGTGCTTTTAATTTCTGTAAATAATGTATGTAGCTAATGTATATCCTGTGTTTTTGTTATCTGATGCATTCGCAATTGTATGGAAGAAAATTGGTTAATTTATTTTTACCCAAAGGTTTTTTAAGCTTCATGAAAATTGCAGACGTGAGTTGATCCAACATTGTCGTTGTATGACAGTAATTCATATCATTCATCATTACAGTGAGACTACCTTTGAGTGTTTTATTATGTACTGTATATCACATACGATTACAACAAAAACAGTATGCTTCATTATGGGTACATTGGAAATCAGCTTTCAACTAAATAAATGCAGTTCATTGATTCAAAAKAATTATAAATACTGTTTTTGTAAATGTGGTTTTAAATGTGCCAAAACTGAAAGCATTTTTATGTACACATCTAACCTGCCACTGCCATGCCTTGAATAAATGCCTGCATCCTCTGAGTCTATAATAGCATTATTGTTGCTATGAAATAAGGCTGATGTCAATTTCAGGACAGGGGCATCTTGTGAGATCAGATCAGGTGAGGAAATGTGAATATACTGTGAACTCACACCAGACTGATAATCAGTTCAGCTATCTGTCAGTAGAAGGCAGCAAAATTGAGCTTTATCAGGCTGGTCTCATAGACTAGACATAACATAGTAAACGAAAATCCAGGACACTCAAATTATAATATATGAATAAGATAAAAGGTTACTTATGGCCAAAAACGAAAGGAGAGTATATATAACACMAATGTGTATCAACCCAAAGGTTGCATGTTTGAATCTCATCACGGACAAGCATTTGAGCTAATTTGTAACTTTGCAACCACTTTCTTCTTTTGAGCTCCTTTGCAACTGCTTAGCATGTTAACAAACCCTTTCCCTAACCCTGACCTTAACCCTTTAACCTAACTCTTAACCCTAATCTTAACCAGGGATGGGCAAAATGTACAAAATACAATTACAAAATATAATTACACAAAATACCATAAATATTGTATCAAATTAAACCACACAATACTTCTATTTGAAATGTATTTAATTAAAATACATGGATTTTGTATTTTAAAATACAGAAATATATTTGCAATTAGCCGGCCCAGAATAGCAATAACATTAAAGAAACTTCTTACATGCTATAACTGTGAAATGTTGTTGTTTATCTTCCTTGGATGAATGCCATGACTGTAAGTCACTCTGGGTAAGAGTGTCTGCTAAATGACCAAAATGTACATGTGAAAATGAACATACCAAAATGAACTGCAAAGCACACTGGGTATTATTACCTTGTAATAATAAGGTACCTTGTTTYGGGGTGGAGCTCATTGGAATAATACTTAGCATGCTTTTCAATTGTCCATTTTTACATATACATTTATATTTAGTTCATTTAGCAGACGCTCTTATCACACCATAGTGCCATGAGACTTACGATACCAATGCAGGGTGAAAGGGGGCAACAAAATTGTAAACCACTATAAAACATTATATAGAAAAGTATTTYTGTATTTTGAAAATACAATTTACAGCTCTCAAAAGTATCTTATTACAAAATACATTGGAGTGTAGTTCAACCCAGTGTAATACAAATGACAAAATACTCAGAAGTAATTAAAATACATATTTCAAATACTTGTAACATAGCTACTGCCCATCTGTAACCTCTAATCGTAACACCTAGCCTAGCTAACATTAGCCACCTAGCTAACGTTAGCCACAACAATTCGTAACATATAGTACGGATTAGAATTTGTAAGATAACATACGAATTGTAACAGATCATACGAACTGTAATTCATAACATATAATACGAAATGGATGATGGACATCCACAAATGAATATATACCAARTGTAACGTATCATACTGATTTTAGAGTCACGGATTTTCCTTTGGTATATTACGTCAACCCATGAGTCCAGGTTGGATTTATATAGTCAACTCCTCAGCTGCCTAGGACATCCCAGATTTAGACCGGTCGGGGAGAGCTCAAAGCGCACAGGATTTGACAGATGTTCGAATCGGATAAACTGCACCGCAAAGAGAGAATTGGGGAGCATTTCAGATTTACATAGTGGTAGCCTATATGCGACAAAATGTCAGGACAAAAGAGTGCGAATCCGTGTAATAAATTCCAAGCGAACATTTTTTATAAAAGTAAATGTCAGAACTGCTTCAAGTCTCGGGAGCTGCATCTTCCAACTGATCATGGTAAGGACCAGGTAAGTGAACAAACATATTTATKTTTTATTAGTTTTAATACTTTGGCTATTACTCTTCTGAATGTTGATGACASSGATGACAGATGGGCATGCACTCAATGTTGTATCAGACAGAGACATTCCTTCATATTGTGTCAGGTATCACGTTCATTTGTGAAATTGAATGAACATAACGCAATAGTCTAATTKATCTGTTGTAGAAAATGAAGCAATTTAACTGAATGGCCCCAATGCATGAGTCAAATATTTGTCACCACACACTTCCCACACTGTTGTAAAGAGACCGTTGACAGCCCAACTGTCAGCACTCAGCATGCCATAGGCCACAACAGGTTATTATTATTTTAGAAAACATATACACCATTGCTATCTGATTCTTTTGTGCTCGTCTCTGTGTGCCGTGTAAATGTAGAGCCATTGGTCAATGAACCTCAGCTAAGTAAGCTCCTGTTTTAAAGCATCTGGCTCAGGTGTGAAGGTTAAGTATAAAGTATACAAGTCTGTTGGAATTTTTGAGGAAAGAATTATCTCATGTTGAGAAGCACTCATAACACAAGAAACAAAACTCTCTGACAAAGAGTTGAGCAAGTTGAGTAACTGGCAGAGAGTGAGAACATTCGCCAGTCTCTGGGGACAT
>NC_036860.1:77855134-77873442 GCF_002910315.2 Salvelinus sp. IW2-2015
CCCCGCTCCCTTCTGTGCCCTGCCGGCACGTGGCCCCCATCCTGTTATCTCTCCTCCCTATCACGCTGTCTTTCTCTGCGCTCTGGGATTCCGAGACGGCCTTAGTTTGGCGTCGTTTTACCTGTGTTCTTTGGTCTCCGGTCTTCGCGTCTGGGGTGGTTTGTTTCCTCTCTGGTGCCTGGGCCCGCCCCCGCACGGGGGCGGGGCTTCCCGCCGCACTTCCGTTGCAGCCCCCCGTCTCACCTGGGCTTCCGCCTGTTCCTAATCGCCCGCGGTGGCTTGGCCGCTTAACTGGCTCTTGTCTGCCTCCTTCGTGTGTCCTTCCCTGACTGCGCCCGGCTGCCGCCCTGCCCCCGCCGCCCCTGACTCTCCTCCTGAGCTGGGCCCGGCCTGCTGGGGCTGGGGTTCAGGGTCCCGTGTGGCCGCGTGCGCCCTCTCTTGCCGTATCGTGGCCCTAGTGCCCTTTTCCCTGTCTTGTCTCCCCTGTTTATGCCGCTAGGTCCCTCTCTCTGTCTAGGCTCCCAGGCCTTCTCGGTGTACTTTATACTCGTCGTTCGATCGGCACGGTCCCTGTAAGTTGCAGTGTCGTTACACCTGATTCATATCCATCTCCTGTAGTACCTGTCATTCTTCCGTCAGTGTAAGGTGGACCGCCCCTGCTGCGTTCAGCAGCACACTTCAGACAGGGAGTTGACAGCGTGTTCCAGCTACCCATCTCGAACCTCCGGACGCAGCTTGGCCGCCGCTATGCAGGCGTGGAGACGGTAAATGGCCCTTCTAACACCACCCCACACATCTTAACACCTTGTCCACCCCTCAGGTTTCCCCACGCAGCAGCTCATGCTTCCCACCTTATTGTCAGCCCACAGTGGTTTAGGATGACCTTGACTACCACTCGCATTCTTCTGTTGGCCTACTTGCCACTTCCGTATTCTAGATACTGTCTCTTACATCTCGCCAGGACACTGTTGCTTTTTGTTGCTCTTTTTCTCCCAACTGGCTCATCTCGGACTCGCTAATCACTCGTTGACCTCCTCGCTCTACCGTCTGTTCGTTTTATTTTTACGTTTGGGTCCTTACCCAGGAGCTTTTGTGGGTCACGGTTGGGCCTGCCAGTGCTGTGTTTAACCCTTTCCAGTGTTACCTCGTGCACCTGGGATTTGCCTCCCACGACGAGCTGCTTGCCACTGTACATCGCATAGCTTACTGGGAATGGGCCGGGGATTTTGACGTTGGGGCATAGGTTAGCGACTCACGGATGCAATGCCTGTGTAATCGTGTCAGGTTCGTCGATCTGAGTTCGCAATGCAATATCATCATTGTTTCTGTTTCCACCCTGGCTTGGGTGCTGTAGGCGACGCCCGGCGACGGCAGCCACGCTGGCGGTGGCACACTCACACGCTGGACTCCCAGGCATAATTGACCACACGAGGCAGCCCTCAGCAGGCCCGGGGCACTCCACACAGCAGGTCAGGGGTTTACCACACATTGCTCATATGTGAGACGCCGCGCCCGTCACGTTCTGCACCCCATAGCGGTGCGATTTACCACAGCGGCGAGCATGCACCACACGCCATGCTGCCTTCTCGTGGTGCTTTTTATTCCCTTCCCACACCGTGTCCTTCTGCAGGCGACCCAATTGCCTCTCTCCTTTCCACTCTGTCCGTTATTACCATCAGCTGTGTTTCTTGCCATCATCAAGCCTGTAATCGCTGACAGCAGGCGCTTTCACTGTTGCGTTAGCCCTTTTTGAGGCCCTCTTGCGTTGGCCCGCCATTGCCTCCCTTGGTGATGTTGTGCTGCCACTTGTTGTCAACGTTGTGGTGGTGTTTCCTCGCGCACCGACGGCAATAAGCGACAGAGTGCCACTTTTGTTGCACAGGAGCCCCCTGGCAACACCCAGTACATTGCCAGCAGACGCCAGTGTTCATTTTCACCTGGCATACGTTTCTGTCTACACTTTTGTGGTGGGATACCTAGCGGCTAGGAGCAGGCCTTCCCCACACTCCCCAGGGCTCCTCTTTGTCGGCCGCGACCAGGGTATCATGGAGGACTTGTCCATCCGGACAGCCAGGCATCCCTGACAGTCATCTGGCCACAGGCTCATGCCGGGCCTGTTGTGTTGGGCAGAGCCAGGGGTGGGCCGTGGGCATATGTTTACGAACCGTCGGTTAGACTTGGGTGGTTTCCAGACTGTGTTGCTACAGGCACTTCACATGTTTTTCCCCACAGCAGGGCACCGGGGTGGAGGTGGGGCTTGTGCTGTGCTGTGCTGCAGTCAGACTAGGGAATTGGGGCGTTCAGTCAGCATGGATGGGGTTTGCGACGCCGACAGGCGCCGACCACCACTTACGCTCTGCCCACAGCACTATATGAGTATGCATCCTACACGCATTAGCTTCGTCACATAATTGCGCCCTGTTCTTCTTACCTACCACCACACTCTGTTATCTGACAGTATCTTTCTTCCCACAGTGTTTTGTGTTGGTACTGTGGATCTCCCACCCTTCATCTCATGTGCTTAAAGAGCCACCGTCTTGCTTTTGCATTTAATATGTGAATGTGGAATCATAGGGATGTGCTTCATTCAGCTCCTGACGGCTATGTCAGCCATGGCCCAGTACAGCCCTGGCCTCCATTCTCTGTATTCCAGCATAGTAATGACGGTCAACATCGTTTTGGTGCACCAGATCGTGGCTTGCTTTTTTCGTACCTATTTGCAACACTTTAGAGGAGCCAGCACTGCCATCATACATACGCCGGCAATCTTGTTCACTTCTCTTCCACTCAGATCCTTAGTCTCAGTCACCGTCTACATCACTGATACGTTCGGCAGCTTTTAGATGACGTGCTTGTGTGCTTCCCGTTTTACAGGGGCAACTGTATACAAACACCTGGCTCTTTCCATAATGATTGAATGTGTATTAATGGAAAGGGCCGGAAATTGTAAAAAATAAATTCTCTGTAAGTTTTGTTTTAGGTTGTTTCTTCACAACCTTTCTACAGTAGGCTTTGTATAATATGTTAATAGATTGAACTGAATGTTAAGAAGAACGTTTCTAGGTCACAATTTGCTTCGCAATTATCTCAAACTGGACGGCTTTATAGACTAGCATGCGAGGTAGCATTAGGTCGGGAGGTTAGCATCGGAGGTTAGCACGGGTAGTACACGGAGGTTAGCCCTTTGCAATTGCGTTTGCATGAATAGAGATGTCCATCAACTGCAACAGGCATGGTACTGGAGTGCCCCTTTGCTGGGCATAGGGGACTGGAGCTTTATTGCACACCTTTCCTACATCATAAGTAATTTTTAGGGCACATTTAAATGTAGTAATACTTCTAAGCCGGTTAATGTTCTTCTCCTCTTACATCGCTTAGATACATTTAACTGCAGCAGGTATTGCCAGAACTTATGTGTTGATTTAGTTGAGTAATTACATCCTTGTCAAATACACTGTGTGTTGAATGACACTGAATCTGTTCTCTAAGGGTTGATCCCTCAATGCACAATGTGGACCTGTAGCACGGCCAGTACCAGTGAACGTTTGAGAGCTGTTGGGGTCAGGCGCTGGACAAGCTGGTTAAATTAGCAATTTGGAACTAATCTTCAAATAGTCTCAATTGTTGATTAACAAAAATAAAAGGACTGATCATGTTCATGCGTTATCATTTGTTTTTGAAGTGAAGGTTTGATACTTTCTGTTATGTATTGTGACGGCTTCTTGTTCTAATCCAAAAAGGAGCTGGAGAGATCTGAGTAGCGTGTTGTGGAGAGGGTGGAGATGATAGACACCAAGTTTAACCATAAAACCGCTGCGACAATGAAACTGACATGTTCAACAGGCAAAGTTGTGAGCCATGTGTCCATGTTCACGTTACAGTAAAGTGGCGGTCTCCCTGGTCAGCCTGACAGAAACTGTTGGCTGTTTTGCTGGTAGTCAGACAACCAATCTGTCAGTCATGAGACACTGCGCCTCAAAGGGAAGAATAATGGTCACCCGTAACAGACCTAGACGGTAACATAGTAAACAGTATATTATGTACATTGGACGACATCTAGTGCGCATTAGGCATGGCATATGTTAGATTTCACTATGGGTATGTGTTAATTTGTAGATGCCCAATCATTCCATTGGGGTTGGATATACTGGTATGTTACGAATTACAATTCGTATAATATTGTGATGAATTGCAATTCTGTCAAATATGTTAAATTTTGCCAAACGTATGATATTTAAGAATGTGAATAATTATAATGTTAGCTAGGTGGCTAGGGGTTAGGGGTTAAAGTTGGGTTAAGGTTAGTTTTAGGAGTTAGTTTAAGGGTTAGATTAGGGTTAGGGGAAGGTTTAGCTTACATGCTACGTCAGGGGTCTCCAACCTTTTCTGACATGAGAGCTACTTCTTAKAAATGAAACTTGTCACGAGCTACTCATTTTTTTCTAGCTTTAAAATAGTCACATTCTTCTCTTCTCCTCTCCCCTCCAACTCTTCCCTGGGATCTTAGTGTACAGGAGAAAGTAGTGCATTATATTTTCTGTCAATATACCTGTTTTAAAAAATGGTCAATAAACAAATCTAGGGCGGGCTCTATAAAACCCAAATTGTTTTATATTTTCCCACTTTCAAAATGACACTTGTTCATAGAGAAACAACGACATTGGATGTTCTGAGTCCATGCCAATGCTTAAATCACAACACAATAACTTTTTTTTTTTGGTCTGGAAGAAAACTAACACATTTAGATTTTTGAGTATAATTCCCTTTTAATTGTGCATCTGGCCCTTTAATTGTGCATCTAGAGAGTGAGCAATGGTTCTGTACTACTGATGCTTATTTAATGGTAAAGTTTGCAAATAATAGACACAAATGATATACTTACTCATGATATACAGTACTTCTGCCAGGTAATAAATTAATTGGCAGATATCGTGTTAGGTTTGGCTTTTTATGCGAATAGTGGGTAACCAATGGTTGGAAAATGGCAATGTTGCGTTAATTAGATTGTAGCTGGGAGCTTGCGGTCTCTGATACTTGTGAGATATGTCAGTTTGCGGTGGAACGTGAAAAATGCATGTACTTTCAGAATTGTTGGCGAGCTACTCATAGGTGGGCTGTGAGATCGATCTGTTGGAGACCCCTGTGCTAAGTCGTTTCAAAGTATCTAAAAAGTAGTAAGTAGTTGCTAATGAGCTAAAATGCTAATGTTGTCTGTGATGAGAATCGAGTACGCACACTTTGGAATGCTAGACGTTCGCGTTATACCCGTATACCCTGTCTTATGTAACCATGCCAAACGTAACATATCATACTGATTTGAGTGTCCCGTATTTACATTTACTATGCTACGTCTAGTCTGTAAGACCAGACTGGCCATGGTCAGCCTAGTTAATTGATGAGCAGTTTGAACTGTTATGTTAAAGAATGAAATATACAACATAGGTTGCACTTTGTGTGATGATTACCTTCTGGAGAGCATAGCGCTACAGTAAAACAGAATGGTCATCAGTGAAATAGGGCATTTGGAGTGTGGTGTATGTTGATTTTTTYAAGCAGATCCTTTTAGRWAACAATTCTAGATCAAGTATCCCAATACAAAGGATTTGTGCAATGTACTCAGATCAACGTTTTGGRAAGCATGTTTGTTGTGAAAATGCTGGCCAAACAGTTAAAAGGATTTCACTGCCTCCAAACTCGATCACCATACCTCTGTCACCCCTTCACCAGCTGTTATCACCCCCTGCTGGCTGCTTCACTGGGCCATACTTGAACAGGGAGAATGAACCCAGATGCTCTCCTCATTTAGGAGGTGCAAACACCTGCAGATCTAATGAGACGTTTAGGGTCCTGTACCAAGGGTAGTGCCACTTTGGGTGACGGTGAAGGCCAATTACAGGTGGCACACACTACTGATCAGCTTAATAAGGAGGTTGTCCTTTAGAGGGCCACTATAACAAGCTCAGCTGATACCTGCTGGCACACTTCTTTGCCTCCAGTTTTATTAGCAAAAGGCAGCTTGATGTGTCTCRAGAAARAGTACGCTTAACCCTGTCCACTATGGATAGAAGTGTCTGTCTCTCCCCTCATTGTACTGTGTTCTAAATGAGCATCTATGAGTTCTCTAAGCATTTACATTGTCTATGAGATGTGTCAGTGTTGGCTTCATGTGTGATGAAGGTCCATATAGTGTGTGTGTGTTGGTTTGGCAGACGGTGGAGCCAGTGGATCAGCTGCTTCAGAGTGTGGACCCAGCCAAAGACCGAGAGCTGTGGGTGCAGGAGCACAAGACCGGGGAGCTCCGCCCTGTGGACATGGACATATAGTCAACTACACTGARGTACCTCAAGCAGCCAGAGGCAACACCTCCACGTACCTCAAGCAGCCAGAGGCAACACCTCCACCTCCATACTGTCAGAATCCCAGGCCTCTCACAGAACATTCCAACTACAGCTACAGGTGCAGGTGCATGTATGTTCAGGATAAGGTGAGGCCTGTACATTCTGTCTATGATGACATCAGAATAGCACAATGTTATCACAGTGATAACTGGAGAAAAGGTAGCATTCCCAATGCAGTGCTTTTGAACCGACAATGGAAAAACAAGAGACAGATCAATAGTCCAGATACCAGCATGTTACAGTAATACAATGTTTGATGGTTTTACTCTGTATYATGAATGCCACTAAACAAGCTTAAACAACCATTTGTTTTTTTTAATCTGTTGTAAAATTAGAAGTTTACACTATTAAGAAGGATACATTTTTATGTATTTGASGAATAGATTGGATGCATTGTAAAACCTTAGAATTTTGGCATATAAACTGAACAACTAATTATTAACATTTCACTTTATTTTAGATACTGGAATATGAAACATTATGTGATATCCTAMATTAAATATGATATATTTTCATATTTACGCCCATTCATTTTACCTGTCAAGATATGCATGTTTTGGGAAAATATCTTACATTTACTGTATATGGTTAAGTGCATATTTGTGAAATATGATGGCTGTCTTGGCACTGTAGTACAATGTACATGGGATGTGTTTCCAGAAAGTATATACTCCAAGTTACTGCACTCAATGAACAGGYGTGAATCAACTCATTAAGGTTTGTTATGAACATGAATTTATGTACAACAACCTCTCTCAAWGTTGAATAGGGTAAGATGGATTGTGAAACAGCATGTTGGTCACAAGTCACCTCGTGTGGCAGATTGGAACATAGGCCTGAGTCTATTTTGGATCAGTGGTGAGACGATGACGACGATCCATGTTACAATGAACACCTTTTAGTGCCTCAAGGTTATAAACAGTACCTGGAATGTTCTTGATATATTCTATTCTGCATCGGTGTATATTTGTAGATACAAGCTAGATGTATTTTGCTGTTAACTGTTTAAGTGGCCTTGCACTTTCGGTCAACTAAATGTTTGTACCTTGTTGTTTGTCAATGAATTATAACAGGATAATAGTCAACAGATTCTAAAATCATTCATTTATTTTGCACGGGCCCTTTGTGAGTCAACCATTGCTTAGAGCTGGGAATTGCTATGTTGCATTTATCCTAAACACACTTTGTGTATCCAAGAGGTGCCCAGTTGGACTCTCCAAGTCACATTTTAACTGACTCGCAAAGATCCATCAGAAAAAGTGTCAGTTGGACTCTCCAAGTCACATTTTAATGACTCGCAAGATCATCAGAAAAGTGGTCAGTTGGACTCTCCAAGTCACATTTTAATGACTCGCAAAGATCATCAGAAAAAGTGGTCAGTTGGACTCTCCAAGTCACATTTTAATGACTCGCAAAGATATCAGAAAAATGGTCAGTTGGACTCTCCAAGTCACATTTAATGACTCGCAAAGATCATCAGAAAAAGTGGTCAGTTGGACTCTCCAAGTCACATTTTAATGACTCGCAAAGATCATCACGAAAAAGTGCCAGTTGGACTCTCCAAGTCACATTTTAATGACTCGCAAAGATCATCAGAAAAAGTGGTCAGTTGGACTCTCCAAGTCACATTTTAATGACTCGCAAGATCATCAGAAAAAGTGGTCAGTTGGACTCTCCAAGTCACATTTTAATGACTCGCAAAGTATCAGAAAAGTGGTCAGTTGGACTCTCCAAGTCACATTTTAATGACTCGCAAAGATCATCAGAAAACGTGGTCAGTTGGACTCTCCAAGTCACATTTTAATGACTCGCAAAGATCATCAGAAAAAGTGGTCAGTTGGACTCTCCAAAGTCACATTTTAATGACTCGCAAAGATCATCAGAAAAAGTGGTCAGTGTTACTTGACTGGAACCAGTACGTCGTCCATACATTTCATACAGTATGCTATTAACAGATACTAGCATAGCCTTTAGCCAACATATCCACCTAAACAAGTGTACATAATATAAATACTGCATGTTTGTCTGTCTTGTATTTTGCGCGTTCTGTTAGTTATTCTGGAAGTGTAACAAAGCAGGGATTTATTGTGTTTATGGACCATCTCCTCAAACTATCATTCCTTTCATATTCTAATGTGGATAATACATTCACTATGCCAAGACATGCATACAGAAGAAACATCTATTCACTCTATTACATGCCTTATCACATTGTTTCTAGGTGAGAAAATATGAAAATACCACTGAAATGATTTGCATTATTCTATCCCAAACGAAAGATTGAAATGTTGTACTTATTGTATAAGTTTATCCTGCTACAGTATTGTGTCAATGTTATATGTGTTATGGTAAAGGTCTTACATTAGAAGTTAATGTACTTAACTTCACCAGTCATTTTGTAGTAATGTTAATGTTGATTTAATTGCCTTTGTTAACTGATTTCCATTTCTCCTGTACATTCAATTCAAATGTTTCCAATCTTTAAAGAAATGATCAAATCATTGTGACCTTTGTCCAGACAACTATACTGTAGAATCTGTGTCTACAATAAATTGTTCCTTTGAAATACGATTTGAAAGACTTAAAAGGGTTTTGTTTCATTATCAACTACTGGCTTACATACTGTTGGCCTTACTTCAAGTTCTGGGACATGTTTAAATGAATTGGATTCATCCCAATAAGCAGATGAAATTCAGCCTTTTGCCTCCGGCTTTTACAGTCAATCCCRTCCCCTCTGACTGTCTGTGGATTGGCCAGGGAGATCCAGGGAGATAGGCCAGGTGGYGGAATATTGACATGAAACCCGGCCATGCATTACTGGGAGCCAAATCAGGCTTTAGAGAGAGAACGAGTCAAGCCCTGTGTTTCTGACCTTACAGCTTGGACAAGTTCAGTGCCAAGATGACATATGATTGGAGTTAAAGCACATGTTCTGTAATTCATTATTTGACGTGTGTAATGTATGGAGCGGGCTGCTCCTAAGTCTAGATCATCTTTAATATTGCAGATAGATTGTGGTTTTCTATCAATGTAATTGTTTGCATCATATCCAATATATATTTTTTTCTTCTTTATTATTTTCCCCTAACCCTACCACCCCTCCCCTAATTGGAGTAAACTAATGGACAACAATACTTAGATACACGCTTATTGAAGGGAAATAAAAATGCAAACAAGAAAGAAGTCTCATTCCCTCAGGACCAGGCAGACAATTTGTGAAAGCACATCTCTATTGCTCTTTTTAGAATGCATTGAATCATTCAACAAAAATGGAATATTACATATCACATTTACTKATTTTCTCWACTTAAATCCCTTTAAAAACATAGCTACCTGAAGTGACCAATCTGCATGTTCACTCAAAGCAGTATATATATTTATGTTTTAAAACGTTTTTTAGAACCCCTTTATAATGTCATTTTTCACAGCGTTTTTTATTATATAGTTTCTAGCAGTCTCTGACAGCATCAACAAAATGTCAACAATATTCAAGAAAAAGACTCCTTTTCCTTTGTTCTACCAGTTGAATACTGTACATTGTATGAGGTTTCAGTCCTGCTAAGCACATTATCAGACACATTCTATAGATATGATTACCTTAATAAGAAACCTCTGGCAGGATGTTTCTAAACTGACCTTCACATACTAATAGGATTGATAGTAAGACAGGGAGTGTTAACTTCAGCCTAATTCCCTTCATAAGGAGCTCCCCACTGGGCACAGATGTCAATTCTATGTTGGTTCGACGTAATTTCATTNAGCAGTCTCTGACAGCATCAACAAAATGTCAACAATATTCAAGAAAAAGACTCCTTTTCCTTTGTTCTACCAGTTGAATACTGTACATTGTATGAGGTTTCAGTCCTGCTAAGCACATTATCAGACACATTCTATAGATATGATTACCTTAATAAGAAACCTCTGGCAGGATGTTTCTAAACTGACCTTCACATACTAATAGGATTGATAGTAAGACAGGGAGTGTTAACTTCAGCCTAATTCCCTTCATAAGGAGCTCCCCACTGGGCACAGATGTCAATTCTATGTTGGTRCGACGTAATTTCATTYAAATATCATGGAAACAACATTGATTCAACCAGTGTGTGCCCAGTGGGTCCTTTCCTGGTGGCTTTCTCTTTATTAAACTAATGAATGCAGGTGAACACAGCAGCAGGCAACAGAATCTTGGAAACCATTATTTCATRAGGAAATAGAAAWGAACACCCATAATTCTAYAGCGCGGAACAGTTATTTGAGTGTGAAGAAAAGTCCAGGTGGCTCATAGACAAACAGGTCATCCACCACAATGTGCYGTACTTCAATGTGTATGCCAATGTTGTCTAGCGCACAAAGAGCCCAGGTCTGGCAGGAGAGTTGGGTTTGTAAACAGTAAAGCTTTGAACAGTCTTATAGAATTCAAAAGAATGATTTTGTCGGAAAGCTATTGTTTCTTCTCCTTCAGTTTGTCCTTGATTTTCTGYGGCTCATCATACTGAATCAACCGTAGGATGTCCTTGTTGTCCATCACTCCTTGAATGAATTCCCTCTCTGCAATCTTGTCTGGAAAGGAAACATAGAAAATGTCATGACTGAATCAACATTATTATGGTTGTTTATTTAATGTGTCTAATTGTGCAAAACTCATAAGTCACTCATGCCAGAAGTTCTCATCGTATCACATTTAGAAGATTCTTCACAATCAAAATTACCATCTTCTTTCTTTCCAAAAAAGTCCCAGACTTTGTCTGCTCTCTTATCAGGTGTGTTCTCATCTTCAGGCAGGTCATTTTGGTCTTCCTCAGGGATCATGTTAAATATTGACTGTAAAGCAATCAAACAATAAGGAAAAACATGTAACTTTCAAATGTAGATTAAATACTGAATTCAGCACATGTACTATAATAGCACAGTTCATGAAATGCAGACTACATAAAGATTGTTCTCCCATCATATTTTTACGGGATGACTGAATACATAGAATATTAAACAATTCACCTAATCATTTCACAAATGTATGAAATAATATATGTTCTGCTTTTAATTTGATTCATCTTGTTGCACTTTTTGGTTGRAACTAAGATCTTTGTTTATGTCCATTTTGTYTACTGAGTGGTTCAGTAATTACCACCACCACCACTGTCCCTTCACACTAGAGGCAGAGAAATAGTTTGTTTTTGTACCTTAACAATCTCTTGGATCTCATTTTTGCTGATGGTTCCGTTTCCATCCACGTCGTAGAGMGCGAAGGCCCACTCTAGCTTCTGCAGGGTCTTGCCTCCGGAGGTAAGGTGCAGGGCCACAATGTACTCCTTAAAGTCCAGTTGACCATCTGCGTTGGTATCAAAGCTCCTAAAGACATGCCTTGCGTACTCAGTAGGGTCTGCATTAGGGAAGAAGCTGGCATAGATGCCCTCAAATTGCTCCTTGGTGATCCTGCCTGTGGGGCATTCCTTGAGGAAGGACTGGTACCAGACACACAGCTCGGCCTCGTTGTACTTAGTATTGGACTTCAGGTCCTCCAGAAGTTCCTTGGACAGTGCCCCACTCTTAGAATTCCCCATGCTGCAAAGAAACACTATGGTGAATGGATAATATTGTTATTTTTCTTGTTTTGCGTGTACTACGTCTCTCACCTGACTTGGAGGAAACCTCCTGTTGGCTTCTTCCTGACTTGGTCTGACTCTCCTTCTCACCCTGACCACTTCACAATGTGCTGAACAGGATTATGGTCATCGCTACTTAAATACCAGACAAGCTGTCTTGAAGATAAAGAGGATAACTACGTCATACGAGGTTGACATATTTTCTAGGGTCCAATGAGGTAGTAGTGTCTGCATCATACAGGCACAATGACATCAAGCTTTGCATAATACAGGTTGATACAGTTTAAGATTAGCCAAGGATTAGATTGAGCTTTCTGGATGTAATATGTCCATTGTTGCCAAAATAACAATGTTACATGATTTCCATTGAAAAATACTGATACTACCATCCTATTTCACCTATTGTAGTTGACACTACAGTGATGTTCACTGACTTAATTTTTATTTTACCTTTATTTAACTAGGCAAGTCAGTTAAGAACAAATTCTTATTTTCAATGACAGCCTAGGAACAGTGGGTTAACTGCCTTGTTCAGGGGCAGAACGACAGATTTTTACCTTGTCAGCTCGGGGATTCAATCTTGCAACCTTTTGGTTACTAGTCCAACGCTCTAACCACTAGGCTACCTGCCAGCTACCTGGCTTGTGGTCAACAAGATATGTGAATGAGCAGGGTGAAAGGTGTGCAAGTTTCAGCCCACCTGTAGAGCAGGGTATTCGTGTCTGTGAAGCAGCTTGGGGCTGTCCCTGTAGCTAGCATAGGGAGATGAGATGAATTGTCTCTCCATTGTAACAGTCTCATGGCAGATTACTGGGCCATCTGCTGTTTTAGTAATTGGACCTGAATGAATTCAGGAATTGAGCTTAGTAAGTGCTGTGCTGTGAGAGTGATGGCTTTACTCTGACAGCTCTGACAGCTCTTACTCTGACAGCTCTGTCACAGCATCATACACTCCTCTACTAGAACTGGCTAATGCTCAGCATAATTAGAAAAGTTGGCTAATTTAGATTAAATTCCTGAAAATGATTAATGTTTCCACAGAGTCTTTGCCAATATTGACACCCATATTAGATGACCCTGCTCAGACCATGTCAACATTGCCATGTCATTGACAGATGTCAAGTTTTTTACGTAGTGTTGTAAAGCAAGTCTTCATTTTTATTTCAGTACTGGTTACAGAAGGTAGTGATTTAAACAAGGAGACTTTGTTATGCACTACATCCTCAAAAGTATGTGGACACCCTTTCAAATTTGTTGATTGGGCTATTTCAGCCACATCCATTGCTGACAGGTGTATAAAGTCGAGCACAGCGCCATGCAATCTCCATAGACAAACATTGGTAGTAGAATGGCCTTACTGAAGAGCTCTGTGACTTTCAATGTGGCACCGTCATAGGATGCCACCTTTCCAACAAGTCAGTTTGTCAAATGTCTGCACTGCAGGAGCTGCCCCGGTCAACTGTAAGTGCTGTTATTGTGAAGTGGAAACGTCTAGGAGCAACAACGGCTCACAGAATGGGACCGCCGAGTGCTGGAGCACGTAGAACGTATAAATCGTCTGTCCTCAGTTGCAACACTCACTACCGAGTTCCAAACTGCCTCTGGAAGCAACATCAACACAAGAACTGTTCTTCGGGACCTTCATGAAATGGGTTTCCATGGCCGAGCAGTTGCACACAAGCCTAAGATCACCATGCGCAGTGCCAAGCGTCGGCTGGAGTGGTGTAAAGCTCGCCGTCATTGGACTCTGGAGCAGTGGAAGCATGTTCTCTGGAGTAATTGATTTGAAATTCAGAATTATTATTTGAATGATCAATAATATGGATGCTTATAATACCATCTTCAAGTAAATTGTTATGACTGGCAAGGGTATTAACAGCATAAAAACTGTAAATGATAGTGAGACA
Organism: Salvelinus sp. IW2-2015; assembly: GCF_002910315.2. NCBI lineage: Eukaryota > Metazoa > Chordata > Actinopteri > Salmoniformes > Salmonidae > Salvelinus > Salvelinus sp. IW2-2015. The sequence continues at coordinate 77,869,043 of NC_036860.1, forward strand.
ATTAGCATTATGTGTGTTATGGTGTTAGTGGTACCAGGCTAAGATGTCAGTGTGCTGAGCTCAGCTGAAGGTATTTGCGTTGCCCTCTTGTTACAAGAGAGTGAAGTCTAAGCAACCCGTTTACAGTACTGTACGTCTGATCATCTATGACACGATGGGGGAAATGGTATTGATGTTAATGTCAGCATCTTTATAATTTTATACCGTATATCTTTATAACTTTATACCGTACCGAAATAACTTTCAGGGTTTTCAGGGTATTTTGGTGGGATGGTGTGTGTGAATGTGTTATTAACTATTTAACTGCATCTCATTTTAGTTTTGGCAGCCCCAGCAGAGCTCATATCAGCTTAGGTCTTGATCTAATGTGTTACCTAGTAAAAACCAACTGACGTCATAGAGGGAATGAAGCTAGTGTAACCAGCTTATGTCTGACGTGATGGCAGTGTGAGACAGGGGACACGAACATAGTTGTGCAAATCATAACTGCTGAGCCAGATGGATTCCTAACTTATATTTATGTACTGAACATTTGAATGGATTAAGCAGTCAAAGCACTCCTATGCCTTCAATCTGGAATTTCTCTTGCATAATCAGATGGCAAGTTAACCCAATCACAGTATCTCAAATAAATGTAAGCAGCATTAAGAAATACTACTGTAAAAAATGTGTTGGTGGGAAATTAGATTGATGATTTAGTCATTACTAATGTTCATCTCTTTATAATGTTCAGGATATAATAGTGTAAGTTGAGTTGAAGTTATAATAACTTCCTGGCTATTTACAGGAAAAGAAGGAAGTGGACCTCTAAATCCATAACAACACACTGAGTGGTGTTGCCTGTAGAGCCTCAGGACATAGCAGCCTGCAGTACCATCAGGATGCCAAAATCAACATTTCTTACATTGGCATCTAAACTCTCACAAGTATATCAGGTCCAAATGTATTCTTATTTTATGTATGCTTGCTTCTGTACAGCCCAGTGTATGCATGTTTCTCATGACATCCAGGAGCCTGGACAACAGCTGAGCGTGCTGACATGTTCAGAGCAGTGTGTATCTACATGGGATTGAACAAGGTCAGTGTCCTCATCCATCAATGGTGCTCAGTTTGCCTGGCAAACATGAAAGGATTCAGATTGAGGATAATCCTGATTTTTGCTGGAATACCTTTGTAAGCTTTGAGTTTTAAGGTTGCATGTTTCATCTACTGCTGGTAATTTTTGATTCTGTAAATTGTGGATTCTGGCCAAAAACAAAAACAATACAGGTATAGTTGAGAGGGGAAATCATGTTCATTTTTTATTGGTTGTTATATAAGAATAGGAGGYATTGGAAGTAGACAGTTGTTGGTGAATGTTTTTCAGCCCTACTCTGAAGCTGGTGAAGATATAGACTTTGGGCATTTGGCAAGTGTACATTCCAAAATGATATATCAAAATTCCCTCAAACAGTATGGACTCAAAGTAATTGTTCATAAGCATATCATTGAATATAATATTGTAAATCAACTAAGATGGCCCCATAATCAAGGGTAGACTATATTTCCTAGGGAAAATATTACCCAACCCTCAACATACTACAGAATTGAAAGATGACCACAAGAATACAAGGAAAAATGTCTCAAACCCTCGGTCTGGTTCCACTCACTTGAAAGTAATGTTTTGGTATTTGTGCCTTTTTAAGGCGAATAGCACATGGAAGGCAATATACCAACATATGGATTATGTTTACAGTTTCTGACAAAACATTGTTGTGCTGCAATCGTATACGCTCAGCTCACTGGGTCTGCCTTACTTTCCAATAGGAGGTGTCCAATAGTATGTCAAATATTGATTGATTATACATATTTTATTGCCCTGTTTTCCCCACCACTTGAATCTGCAGAGTCATCTCTGTCATCTCTGTTTTCTGTTGGATCTATTAAGTGACACTGCCCCATTAAGTCACAAGAGAGTACATTTAAGGCTTGGTATTACATAAGATGTAATATCATTACTAAGCATTATCATGGTAGTTCCACAGTGTACTGTATAACTTCTGCCATGAGGAATTAATTCCTCATTCCCTGATCTAACAATCCTTCTGGGTCCTTTGTTTTTACTGTCTGTGCAGACACGTTTGGTCTTTCAGAAAGCTGAGTACAAATGTCAGTATCAAATTCTCTGAATAGAAACAATCATTCAGTGGTGTTGGATGTTAGCTCCATGTCAAGAATGACTGCACCTCACCAACACAGTGGAGATTTTTAGATACCTGTGACCGGGTGTCCATTCTGTGTCACTCAAGTCAGCTCCATGCACTGAACTCCAATAGGTAGGCCACAACTGCTGATCAGTGAAGGAAGTGGCACTTGCTGCCCTCTTGGTATTCATTGGCCTAGTGGAGAGTAGTTATGGACAAGACAAATCAGTTGAAGAAAATGCAGGGTCCTTTCTCCCAACATCTGTCATCTCTTAAGCCTATTTCCCAAAGCAGTTTGCCTACATTTGCATGTAACATCCTGCATAAGCCAATCACCAGGCTATCAAATAGGAACAGATTGACTTTGCATGCACACATGTTGATGCTTGATCTGCAGCCTCATGCAATAATGTGTTTCACAACCTAAAGTCACTGTCACACTTTGAGTTGATCTGACCTTTATGATAGCAGGTACAGTATGATGAAATTATACACTGAGTGTACAAAACTAATATTGAGTTGTACCCCCTTTTGCCTTCAGAACAGCATCAATTTGTCGGTGCATGGACTCCACAAGGTGTCGAAAGRGTTCCACAGGGATTCTGGCCCATGTTGACTCCAATGCATCCCACAGTTGTGTCAAGTTGACTGGATGTCCTTTGGGCGGTGGACCATTCTTGATACAAACAAGAAACTGTTGAGCGTTAAAAAAAACAGCAACGTTGCAGTTCATGACACCGTCAAACCGGTGCGCCTGGCATCTACTACCATACCTCTTTCAAAGGCACTTAAATATGTTGTCTTGCCCGTTGACCCTCTGAATGGCACACATACACAATCCATGTCTCAATTGTCTCAAGGATTTACAATCCTTATTTAACCTGTCTCCTTCCCTTCATCTACACTGATTGAAGTGGATTTAACCAGTGACATCAATCAGGAATCATAGCTTTCTCCTGAATTCACCTGGTCAGTCTATGTCATGGAAAGAGCAGGTGTCCTTAATGTTTTGTACACTCACTGTAGTTTGTGAAAACATGCATCAGTAATGCCCAACTATGCCAGAACATGTCCAGTCCAATGTTGGCATTGGCGAGAGCCTTGTTCCAGATTAAAGAGTAAGCCCAAATTAATCTTTTTTATTACTATGCTCAAAGAAACCGCCTAGGTTTAGATATGAAAACAAAATGGAGGTCTAGAATATAATTTGTCCTGTGTAATAAATTACGCATTTGGTGAGTGGGTGGAGAAAGATGGGAGAAAAAGAGACCACAGCAAGCAGAAGAGAAAAGAGAGAGAGAGTTCAAATAAACAAGGGAGAGACAAAAAGAGTGATTGGAGTATAAGGGAGCGCAATCAAGGAAGAGAACGAATCCTTCAATAAAGGTAGCAGGCAGCACATCCTTATTGCCACAGGAGAGATGTACATACAGCATCACTTAAGGAACCTCAAATGCCACAAGATTATGAAGATTTGAGATATATTTGAGAGGCGAAACACGGCGGCGACATATCGAAAGCCTGGATTAGTTGCCTTTTCATTTCATTTTGCCCAGCCTCCAGCATGGGGACAGAGTGCAGTCGGCGGGGGTCCCTGGCGCTCACCCTCAACATTGTAGCATTTACGTGTGCCCTGTCAGCAGTGACCACTAGCTTCTGGTGCGAGGGGACCAGGAAGGTGGTCAAGCCTTTCTGCACGGGGCCGGTGACGACCAGGCAGTCATACTGCATTCGCTTCAACAGCAGTAACATCAATGACAGCCGGCTGGTGCAGTACATCTGGGAGTCGGGAGAAGAGAAGTTCCTGATGAGGAAGTTCCACACCGGCATCTTCTTCTCCTGTGAGCAGGCTGCTGACATGAATGGTAAATAATGTTCATGTACAACTTGCAGAAATGTTGAAATAGAACATGCGACTGTTGGCCACTCAGCAGCTGGTCCTGTGTGACCATGCTCTCTAAACCTGATGTGGTTTGGGTACATTACAACAGGAAGTGAATGAGGAAGTACATTGGGAGAGACTAAAATAAGATCAAGATGCAAATGATTTGACAATCTACTATTTACTTACATAATTACATCATCATGTTGTTTTTTCTTTTTTTAGTCTTTGAGATTTGATAAAATAAGCAAAAAGTAATGTTCTATTTGGTATCAGGTTACTTGTGTTGACTTTACTGAAATGGACTGACGTTATAACGATGCATCAGTTTTAGT
>NC_036860.1:77875492-77894083 GCF_002910315.2 Salvelinus sp. IW2-2015
GACTCCTCTCTTCCTTCTATTCCCAGGGGTCCTGTGGCTGTGCATCACAGCTGAGTGTCTCTACCTCATCCTGCTGTTCACGGGTGGTGTACTCATGTGGTTAGAGCTGTGTCCTTGCCTCAGCGTCATGAACAAGCTGAAGCTCAACGCCTTTGCTGCCATGTTCACCGCCCTGTCAGGTAACACATCTGTGCCTGGGAATGATGTTCACAGTCATATTTATTTTTTAAAAAGTTCACCATTTGTCAAGTGAACAAGTCATCAAAGAATACTTTCATACAGTCACTCAAAGCTGATCATCAGCCATTGAGGAGTTGATTATCTCCCTGCATCCTTAACTATGAAGTCAGCTTCACAGAGGGGGCACACTAGTGAGTGGACATCCCCTGGCTCTGTTTCTCAATGACCAYAGGCCATGTCAACCTCCATGCCACGCTATCACACTAAGGCTGGCACTGGGCTGGTCAAATTGGATAGAAAGCCTACAGTAGACAGGCTTTGGGAGTCCCAGCTCCACAGTAGAGCAGAGGCCAGCGTGTCTGTGTGTAACACTACCCACCAAGGGGATTACATCATCTAATACCATGCATGCAACCCACTAACCATCCCAGGCAGGCAGAGGCCGGCCAGAGTGACAGTGGCTAGTCCATATCCTAAATGGATTATTTCAATTTTACAGATACGATATTCAGTACACTGCTGAATCTACAGTTTTCATCCTTTCAAAGACCATTTCCAAAGCTGATAGGAGGGGAATGAAGATGATGTTGAGAAAATGTATGTCAATCAGGAGTCATTTTAATGTAGATTCACTCACTGTATTGTCAATAATAGTTATTGTGTTGCTATCCATCTGTCAAACTGTATTGTGGGGGTAAGTAGGAGGGAATATACACGTTTAAAATGTGGTTTATGCACTATAGAATTTGTGGAATCCCTACAGTTAACTCTCCTTGGGTCTGTGGAACAAATATGAATGTGAATATGAATATGATTTTGTTAGCAGAAAAGCAGAGCAATAATAGTAGCAGGGTGGGATGGGAGCCTTGCTCAGGGAGGTACAGTTGTAGGGAAGCTAGCCTAGCTAAGTGATAACATAGCACGTAGAGCAGTGGTCTATGGTCTGTGTGTCCAATGCCTCTGGGGATTTGCTGGTTTCTGGACTAATCGGATTGGAGATGGGGCAGTGGTTTTGGGCCAAGACAAGGCCTACCCATAGGAGTACCCCCACCCCTCCCCTCCCACATTCCCCTGACCCCTCCTCTTGTTGTTAGGGCATTAATCCCAAGTAAAGCAGCTGTAGACGAGCAGAATGTTGGCAGAGAGATGGCCAAGAGGCAGCAGAGAAAGAGAGAGTAGAGGGAACACTGTGCTGTGGTGGGCTTTGATTCTTCATCATTCTCTCTTCTGTCATTGTTATGAAGGGGAATGGCTGCAACTGTATTAATGTAACCTATCAGCTTCCCCAGTAATACTATAAACTGAATATCCAGTGAATAAAGAAGCATGATCATGGTGAAAATGAATGGACTGATCTCAATGTTGTTCACACTAATACCTGTCCTCGTGCAAGGTTTTTAAAATAAGTGAAAGGTATCCAAACTGATAGCCCTCAATTCATAACGTGTACAATATTGCCACGTGTGGCTACTAATATCAATTGCAGATACAATTGTGTTGCTGTACTTATACCAGTGCTTTTGAAAGGTACAACCATTATACAAAAAATATATAGTCTCATATATTATCTCAGGTTTTCATTCACCAACTTTATTTGCGTTTTGTATTGTGTTGTGTCCCTCGGGATCCAGGCCTTTTGGGGATGGTTGCCCACATGATGTTCACCACGGCCTTTCAGCTGGCTGTGGCTATGGGTCCGGAGGACTGGAGGCCCAAGACCTGGGACTACAGCTGGTCCTACATGTATGTACGGACTAGGTCACTTACCGATACACTAGGTGCTGTACAATAGGAGTTGTCTCTGATTAAACTCTAATACCCAGCTATGTGATACTTGTGCAATTTTAAGCGACGCTAGCATTCTGAGGCCATGTACAGTAGCACAGTCATGATGGAGAGAGCATGCATGCTGAGGTTAATCACACCCTCTGTACTTCTTCTTCCCCCTCCCCAGCTTAGCATGGGGCTCCTTTGCCACCTGCATGGCTTCTGCGGTGACAGCACTGAACAGGTACACCAAGACCATCGTAGAGTTCAAGTACAAGCGGCGGAACATTGAGAAGAACCTGAGGATCAAGCAGAAGCTGCTGGAGATGGACCTGCCAGAGCAGATGTGSGACATGTACCTGACGGCTGTGCCTGCAAGGGGAGAAGGAAATGCTGGGCCTCTGGACCTCCCTGTCAATGGGCACAAACCCTCCACTGGAGCAGCCTATGTAATGGGCCTGGACAGCATGACAGAACCACAGGGAGAGGCCTACTGCTAAGACAGTGGTCACCAACCCTGGGCTTGCAGGGCCCCATTCCAATCCTGTTAGGATGTACCTTCCATCCTCCCTTCATTGAGGTTATGACTGCTCCAACATGATTGGATAGGTTCCAATTCAAAACACAAAGGGGAGGAAGAAAGGATACATTTTCACAGTATCAGAACAGGGCCTACGAGATCTATAAGGCTTTACAGGACCAGGCTTGGTGACCTCTTCATTAAAATGACCATAAATTGGCTCTCATATACAGGATCCCAAACTCACTGGACTATATAGGGCATAATGGATCCCATTGAGAAGATCATTACTAATATTATGGCTAAAGGAACATGGAGCTGACTGAATAAACAACACTTGTCCTCAACCTCCTCCTGTATGTTTCTAGAGCCAAGGCCATGACTATTCTTATCATTACTGTTATTCTGGAGCAGATGGTGAAGCTGTTTTTACAAGCTATGATAGTAGTTTTGTTGCCACATTCGGCATGGGGCTGCAAATATCAGCCAAGTCTAGTTTCCATATGGATGCTTGGTGTACAGATGGCTATTTCCAACACGTACAGTAGGTTACAACATGGTGCTTATGTTTATATGTGCTGTATGTAAGTTTGTGTTTGAGAGAAAGTTGGATCTTAATATTTGCTTCAGAATGTAATGAAGAAAAAGGCAGCARCCATAAACATACACAGGAAATGTATTGAGCACAAACTTTGTCAGAAATMAAGGACAATWCYGACTGTGAATCTGTCTATGATTCTTGGTAATATTGAGGAAATGGGTTTAAATGCCCCTCATAACTAGGGAATATTTAAATGAAAACCAACTGCAAACAACTACAGACTGAATGGATCAATGCAGCTGCCTTGAATTGTCTTGGATTTAAATTAAGGGATGCCATGACGTTTCTTATGGTAATACTTGCTCAATCTGACTACAGAAAAAAATGTGTATGACGATCATGACCACAAATCCAAATTTTTCCAAGTAGTTTACAGTACTTCGACAATACCGTCTAAGCCTCTGTTGGTGAAGGACTGCCATCTAGTGGAGTAAAGGGTAAGTTCACACTAGAGTTCTGAGGACTTGCTTTCCGACCGTGGATGTCGCTGTCACTTTCCTCTGTATGTCCATGGTGTTACACAGTAGGCCTATGGCATTACTCACGTTACTTCTTTCGGTTTAACTGTCACAAAATAAAGTGTGACTGTTTTGATTTGTTTGCCGATACAGGTTGCATGAGGACTTGAGTTACTCCAGATGACATCAGGACCGTCACAAAATACACCAATTCAAGCTTTGTCCTGTATCCTCTTCGTGCAGCCTGTGTTTTGAATGGTAACAATGATACCATCTTTTTTCCACCTCATTGTAGGCTCCCATCCTACCAGCCAAAGTCCTGCCCTGTCATCTGGTAGAAGCGCAGGTTGTGTGGCTGGTAGAACTGACGTAACCTGAGGATGACCTGAGGGTGGATGTCAGCATGTGGCCTGCCCTTGGTTATGCCCAGGCAGTGGGGCTTGCTGCTGCCCTCTGGCTTCTTCAGGCAGGGGAAACCCTTTGTCTTGTTGAAGTAGAAGTGTTTGTCTGTGATGATCCTCTGAAGGCCCAGAAAGTCTTGGACTCTYCCCAGCTCCCCTGCAGGGTCGCTCACCAGCCTCTCCCCATGGACAAAGTGGATCTGCTCCAAGGGGAAGTGGGCCAGCCACCTCTCCAGGTGCAGAGCATACAGGCCAATCCAGATGGGGCTCCACAGGGAGTCCACCTTTAACGCCTCCTCCGTCCCGTTATGGAACGTCAGGGTCTCGAAGCTGGGAACGCCCAGAGTCTTTGATATGATCTGGGTGTAGTCAGAGATGGCGCGGGTCACAGGGTCACGCACCACCACGATCAGTTTGACCTCCTGGGACATGGCGTGGATCCGGCCGGGGCTATCCGCCGTCACAAAGTACCTGGGTGTCTTCTCCAGGACCACCTGGCCCTCCAGAGCTTTGGGCATCAGGTTCCTGAGAAGGACAATGAGGCTGTTCAATCTTATATCAAATACACAAAATACAGCCAAATTAGAATATAACCAAATCCATTTCTTTTAGATCGAAGAGAGGGTTAATTCTTTGAATAACCATCAACCAATCCAAGGTACTATTGATTGAGGCCTATAGCCAAATAAAGGGACTGAATCATCCCTTAACACCATGACCTATCTGGTCATGCTCACTCCCCATAGATCTCTATGTCATCCTGTGCCAATGAAGCCAACAGGCCTGCTGGTTCTTAATAATTGACATGGTGTTATATAGTTTTCCCCAGTGTGCTCTCCAGCCTCACTCAGCTCTTCKTCCCTGCCGGATGTTAATACACTCCCATTCAACTAAACGAGGGCTGGGGGGAACTGAAACTCGTACACACCCCTTTTAAGAGCATGTGCTACCAGGGAGAGAGAGAGGACACACTCGGCTGTCTGCCTGAATAGAAATCCAGATGAAGGACAAGAGAGAAAGAAAGGAAGGAAGGAAGAAAGAGAGACTGGGAGAAAGAAGGAGGGAGGGAGCACACAAATACAAGCAAAGTCCATTAGTGAGCCCACTTTTGATTTTCCCTGGAGACAGATTTTAGCACTGGCAGAATATGTAGCTTTTGTGTTGCATTGACTCGCTTGGCATTTGCACTCAGCTTTTCTCCCTTGGAGCTGTTATCTAACCATTATCAAGATCGAGTTCAATTCCATGGGTAGTGTTTAAATAAAGAGCCWTGATTATTTCCCTCTCAGCAGAAACAATGCATACTCCAGTGCATATTCTCATTAGACAATGTGGTGCTATACTTTGATCAAGCAGCTTGATGAATATTTCCATTTTGGGAACAAGACAGTATGATACTTCAGACATCAACCATGCTGAGCGATTAATGCTTTTTGACGATTAGTGCTTTTTGAGGTCAGTTCGGTCCGATTATAAAAAAAGAATTACGGTTCTCAATTTCAAGTTTCAATAATTTTTTTTAACATTAAATGCACTATGCATTGTGTGGCCTGAATGCTGTAACAAGACAGAATAAAACAATCAATAAAAGTCACATGATGGTAGTGACTGTCCATTACTGCTTATCCCTTTTAACCATAATTTATTCACATTACTTTAATAAAATATTTCAGTAGTTGTGTATATTACATTTGTTTTATTTAATACCTTTATTATTTAATTCTAAGTCATCATCTCATCTCTATTGAGCTGCTGTCTATGTAGTCTGACAAAATTACAATTTTGTAGTCCTTCAAAGTAAATAAGGCATACTTTTATGACTGCTGAATGTCAAATATCAATCACTTAGATCATGTACAGTATTTTCAGGTAGAGATAAACCCTCGTGAAGCAACAGCTGCTCTATAGCACCTCATGATCGCACATTCTTCTGTCTCTTCCATAGCAGGCGTAAAAGAAACAAAGACCGGACAAGTAGATGCGCAAGGGATGGTGGTCATTGTAGTTAATTCTCAAGTTTTACGCACTAAACAATAGAATAATGGCCTGTTGGAAACTACAACTCCTTACAACATCGCACAGCTGAGGTTGGATCTGATGTACCTCTAGAGAAACTGTACAATGAGCGCATTGAGCGCACAGAAGAAAACTGAACAAAATGGAATTAAAATAATTGAACCAAGTCAATTAGTTGTTTAAAAAACTAAAAATAACCGCTCACCACACGACATCAAACAAGGGAGAGAACAAGGTCCATATTGTGGGGCACTGTTGGCTCAAGCACCTAGAAATGCATTTGTTGTAAGAAATGTGCTATATAAATAAAGTTTGATTGATTGAGTGATCATGTAGCAGATGTTAGGTTCAGGAGTTGGGGGAATGTTTGGTACGTTTATTTGTTTTGGGAGAACAGTCAAAATGATAAAATAATAATGGCATAGAGAACATTTTCCATAATATTTGTGTTACTGATTTTACAGTTGTTCTTCAGAGTGTATGTATGGGCCATGTAGGGGACCCGAGTGGTGCAGCGGTCTAACACACTGCATCTCAGTGCTAGAGGTGTCACTACAGACTCTGGTCCGATTCCAGGCTGTATCACAACCGGCTGTGATTGGGAGTCCCATAGGGCGGTGCACAATTGGCCCAGTGTCATCCGGGTTAGGGTTTGATGGGGCTAGGCCGTCATTGTAAATAATCATTTGTTCTTAAATGACTTGCCTAGTTAAATAAAGGTTAAATAAACTTATAAAAATAAGTAAATGTAGGACAGCCCATAGAGAAATTCCCCCAGCCATTAAATAACCCCTTTAACTTGCAATACACACGGCTGACTATGAGCAAGCAGCAATTCCAAGGAGGAATGTGCATCATTCTACATCTTTTGCAAGTTGTAAACAAAATCCGAATGCAAACAATGAAACCCTCCTCAATCAAATATCAAATATATATAAACAAATATCAACCAAACACAAATGTGTGTTTCAGCATTATCATTCTAATCATCATAATCATTCTAATCATCATCATCATCATCATCATCATCATCATCATCATCATCATCATCATCGATAGGTAGGTAGGTAGGTTCATACCTGTACCAATTCAACCCACGTGAGTAATGTCTGTCGAAAAAGTGGGGTTCAGAGCCAAGTGCTCGAATGTCAGGATGAAGTCTTAGGAATTCCAAAAGAGCTCGTGTTCCGCCCTTTTTCACCCCTATGATGATTYCTTGGGGTAGTCTCCTTGCTGCGGTCCAGTCCTTACCAACATTGGCTGATTGCGCYCCAACTGCACSTGTCGCACCTGCGCTGCSGACGGGGGATGCTGAGCGCACACRGACATCTGTAGCCCTCTTCTCAAATGAGGCATTCTTCCTTTGGAACAGCTCAGTCAAAGGTAAAAGTTGAGAGGTTTGCTTCAAATGTTTCGCAGTATCCACTAAAATAAAATCACAGCAGCCGGAGAGAATGAAGTACAGCGACGCGCAAACCACAGCAAGGGAGAACACGAAGAGAAGTTTATGCAGGAGTCGCGGAACGTCTTGTTGAATGTGATGAGAACCAGCCATACCTTCTTCCACAAACAAATTGAGGCCATTCTATGAACAACACATATCTTCTTTCGGTACATCTGGTATTCTTGTAAYCAAAAGCACATAATCATAATTCCATGCCCAAAACATGGTGCACCGGCTGTTCCAAGCGAAGTGCCAAATACYCTCGTCATCCCATATTGACACGTTGTTGATCTCTAAACTGTTCATCGCAACAACAAAAAATCCTTCTTTCTATAATAACAATATTTTGTTGGACATAAACGACGGTGTAATGTTTCCACACACAGTTAGTATAGTATGTTCTTGCTCATCTGACACTGCTATATTAACCATCATCTYGAGATGCTGMGCGCATCTTTCAGTGCTGCTCTACCTTGATTGGAGGGATGGTAGAGAAGGCGGGTTTCACTGCTCAAACTTAAACTGTTGAGCCATGATCCTGTAACATCAGCTTTAGGATAACTTTCTTTCTCAATGTTTGCATTAGACAGGCAATTTGCTTTCCTTCCTCAGGCTATGGTATTATGCTGGTCAGGAGGGAAATAACACCACAAGGCAACTCATTTCAGCTTTGACATAATTTTCAGGTGACAATTTCSTCAATAAATATTGATTTATGCGTGAATAAAGTAGGATACTTGTTAAAGAGATTTTTATTTGCAATTCATATTACAGTTTTTGAGGCATATATGGGAACAGCTGACCATGCAGATTTTTTGGGGGTTCCTTGCATGACTTAACACACATTATTGCAATGATTGAATATTGTTCTTTGCATCCACAGACAGAAAGCCCTGTACATAGGCATCATTACATAATAGGAAGCGTTGGTAATACAACCAGGATAATCTCCAGGCAGAGGTATTAAGTCATACAGGGAGGGGGTTTGTGTCTGATTCTGCTTTTTTTTCGCAGCATCATAGTGAAAATCTTTTTTTATGGAAGGACAGCCCAATAATGACTGCATTATGGGTCATATGGGTCACTTCTGATACTGTGAAATCTCCTCTGAACAGGAAACTGTGTATTGTAAGCTTACACGGTTTACCAGGAAATGGTCACRGTACAATCTGACATTGGAGCCAACTCCACTTATGTCCCTRAATTGAATATGATCTGTGTACTCTGGTGGAACCTTTAAAGAGCAATCCATGGTATTATAATCAAATAATGCCATTTCTGATTCAAACTCAGATGTAGTTTACTAGAAATCCAATGCACATCCTTATAAGTGAAAAGCTATGACAAACAATAAACACAAGAGGCTGAAGAGAAGCCTTCACGTGGAGAGAAACCTTCACGTGGAGAGAAACCTTCATGTGGAGAGAAGCCTTCACGTGGAGAGAAACCTTTACAACCTTCACGTGGAGAGAAGTCTTCACAAGCCTTCAGGTGGAGAGAAGTCTTCACAAGCCTTCAGGTGGAGAGAAGCCTTCACAAGCCTTCAGGTGAAAGCCTTAACAAGCTTTGCATAAATGAAGGCACCAGGGGATTCATATTGGATCAAAATATATGCTGTGGAAATATCAGTGAAAATAACCCACTGGACACAATCAGTTCAACGTCTAGTTTTGATTTAAATTTGGTAGAGTTGTCAACTAACGTGAATTCAACATGAAATCAACAAAAAATGTCACCATGTCTTTAGATTTAGGTTAAAAGTGATTACATTCCCTTACATTGATGTCTTTTTTCAAATCCAATCAGTTTTCCACATTTATTCAACATCATCACATTTAAACAAAGATTTTTTTTAAATGATGTGGAAACAACATTGATTCAACCAGTTTTTGCCCAGTGGGGACACAATAGTTTAAACAAAACATTTATTGTTACATTTGAAGCAAGGATCATGTGAGATAGGACAAGTTATTTTATTGTGTTATTTTTTAAAGTTATTTTTTACTTTAGTTTATTTAGTAAATATTTTCTTAATTATATATTTTTTAAACTGAATTGTTTGTTAAGGGCTTGTAAGTAAGTATTTCACAGTAAGGTCTACTACACCTGTTGCATTTGGCGCATGTGACAAATAACATTTGATTTGATTTGAAGAGAGAATTCAAACAGTTTGTTGTGAAAGCACAAGGTATTGCCACCAATGATGTGGATTCAATACGGGGACCCTGTCTTTCTCTTCCAGACTCACATCTGAAGGTTGGCAAAATAATAGAGGCTTTCATCAACATCTAAATTAGACTGTGTCCATCACTGGTTTCCTAAAATACACAGCATCAGCTGGATATGTGTGTTCAACATTCACCTTCTGCTACCATTTCTGTCAAGCCGTTTACGCACACAGTATGATGCACACATTCGATAAATCCAACGTATGCACTACACAGAATGCACTGCAATGCCTCTGCAACGCAATGCTGCAAGGCAAACGCAGCGTTCCACTGGAAATTAATGTACTTCTGGTGTACCAAAATGCAATAACGCTGTCGGTGTGATCGAGGCGTTACGGTCATGCGGGATACCTGCTGTGCAGTGCAGGGTGACCTGGTTTCTGCATCACATCTGGGATCATTGTTTAATAAGACCCGGTGCATTGTAAATACATAGGGATTAAAGATCACTTTAGAAAGCAGAGACATGTCTAAGCGTCTGTTATCTAAGATAAATCCCTGTTTGTTCTGGAAAATGACCACATTGGATTATAGGGTGGAGAAACGATGGGTGAAGATGTGAGGATGCTGCTGCTACCCTCTACTGAATTCACCTTCCTACGGCTTACATTCCACAGCCTCACATGCCCCAAGCATCTCTGATCGTGGTGTGTGTGTGTGTGTGTGGTGTGTGTGTGTGTGTGTGTGTGTGTGTGTGTGTGTGTGTGTGTGTGTGTGTGTGTGTGTGTGTGTGTGTGTGTGTGTGTGTGTGTGGTGTGTGTGTGTGTGTGTGTGTGTGTGTGTGTGTGTGTGTGTGTGTGTGGTGTGTGTGTGGCGTACATGGTTAGTTCTGTCAGTGAACAGTCATAAACTCAGCAAAAAAAATCCTAAAAATCCAAATAACTTCACAGATCTTTATTGTAAAGGGTTTAACACTGTTTCCCATGCTTGTTCAATGAACCATAACAATTAATGAACATGCACCTGTGGAACGGTCGTTAAGCACTAACAGCTTACAGACGGTAGGCAATTAAGTTCACAGTTATGTAAACTTAGGACACTAAAGAGGCTTTCTACTGACTCTGAAAAACACCAAAAAAGATGCCCGGGTCCCTGCTCATCTGGGTGAACGTGCCTAGGCATGCTGAAGGAGGCATGAGGCTGCAGATGTGGCCCAGGGCAATAAATTGCAATGTCCGTACTGTGAGACGCCTAAGGGAGACAGGACGGACAGCTGATCATCCCGCGGTGGAGACCACGTGTAACAACACCTGCACAGGATCGGTACATCCGAACATCACATCTGCGGGACAGGTACAGGATGTCAACAACAACGTCCGAGTTACACCGGAAGCACAATCCCTCCATCAGTGCTCAGACTGTCCGCATAGGCTGAGAGAGGTGGACTGAGGGCTTGTAGGCCTGTGTAAGGCAGGTCCTCACCAGACATCACCGGCAACAACTCGCCTATGGGCACAAACCCACCGTCGCTGGACCAGACAGGATTCACGTTTACTCGAAGGAATGAGTGTTACACCGAGGCCTGTACTCTGGAGGGGATGATTTGGAGGTGGAGGTCCATCATGGTCTGGGGCAGTGTGTCACATAATCACTGAGCTTGTTGCATTGCAGGCAATCTTACGCTGTGCGTTACAGGGAAGACATCCTCCTCCCTCATGTGGTACCCTTCCTGCAGGCTCATCCTGACATGACCCTCCAGCATGACAATGCCACCAGCCATATTGCTCATTCTGTGCTGATTTCCTGCAAGACAGGAATGTCAGTGTTCTGCCATGGCCAGCGAAGAGCCCGATCTCAATCCCATTGAGCACGTCTGGGACCTGTTGGATCGAGGTGAGGGCTAGGGCCATTCCCCCAGAAATGTCCGGGAACTTGCAGGTGCCTTGGTGGAAGAGTGGGTAACATCTCACACAAGAACTGGCAAATCTGGTGCAGTCCATGAGGAGATGCACTGGTACTTAATGCAGCTGATGGCCACACCAGATACTGACTGTTACTTTTGATTTTGACCCCCCCGCCCCTTTGTTCAGGGACACATTATTCAATTTCTGTAGTTACATGTCTGTGGAACTTATTAAGTTTATGTCTCAGTTGTTGAATCTTGTCATTTTTCATAAAATATTTACACATGTATAGTTTGTTGAAAATAAACCAGTTGACAGTGAGAGGACGTTTCTTTTTTTGCTGAGTTTATGTTGTCTGTACCACTGCAATACTATTGTGACACTCAAATCAAGTTAGATGGGTGATAGAGATATTTGTCCACTGTAGGTTTGCTGCTAAGTGGTAAGTGTCATCTGCTGAATTGTTAGTCTCAGGAAATAAAGATGGTAACTCACTCAAACTCTGAAGGGAGATACATGTAAGTGTGATCAATATATTTGTGCTATGTCTTACTTCATAACGAAGCAGAGCTGCTTTCTGTAGTTAACAGGAAGAGATATTTCTGCAACTGAAATGACAGGTCTTTCTCACAGCTGCTCCAAGGCAAGTCATAATGGTCTGTTGTGAGGTTAAATCAACATTGTGCTGTAATACTTCTTCCAAATATTTATTTCATGGCTTGTGGTTCTGTTTTAGTTCTTAGTGCTTTGTAAAGGTAAACTTTCTTAAACATGTCTTAAATAAATAGGTATACTGTGAGAAATTACTATAATAGTAATTGTTAACTGTTTCTATAGAACCCGCTCCTCTTCTCTTCAACGTGCTGAAGTCATCCAATTCTCTGAATCCAGCAGATTACCTATAGAGATCTTCTTAAATGTATGCAGAGGCATGTTCACATAGTATGCTAATGTGCCCCCCATGTGACATGTTTACTTGTATGCCTCCCCATCCTGCAATCACAGATAAGACTCTTGACCTCTGAGCTGAGTACTAAGAGATTGTTATGTCATGTTATTTTCAAAGGTGTATTGCTCTTCAAGGATCTTTGGTCTATACCCAATCAAGCTTAAAACGCCCCAGAAATGAATTAGTCACCACTGGCCCACAATAATCTTTTCTTATTATCACACAATATACTGCCCTCAACATGTCCAATGAATATTTAATACAAAATGTTACATAATTGGAACTAAAAAAGTGTCTGTAACGTACTGTGTAATAGCAGCTCTTTTCAACAAAATTTGTTCTTGTATCATCAGTGCGGACCATTCAAAATAACCGATATTTTGTCTCTCCAAAACCGGTCAAAGGTAAGGTTACTTTCCAATCCCCCTAGTACAAGTAGTAATTGTAGTAGTATTAAGGTCTGAGACTATACTGCTGTCTGAAAGGCAATATCCTCTTGTATTAGAACTAAAGCCTAAACACCACTGCACTTCTCAGAATCATATATTTAAAAGGAGTGATTACTCTTTACTTCTTGAGTATTCAGAGATGAATACAGGATCCCTATCTATGACTAGATTAAAAACTGTCATTGATTTGCAAAAAACATGTGTTTCTTTATCCTATTTTTATTCTGTACAAATCCTGAATTGTGATGATTCAATCAATAAAGTCTATCCTCTATTCTGCAGGTGTTATATTTCTTGAGAACAAAAACAAAATTATGAAGACCCGACTAGACTGGGTAGCTCTCTACTGAAGCAATGACAGGAGAGGGTGTTGATATCAATGTAATCTATAGAAATGACAATTGTTCAATCAATGAAAAATGTACAACAAATATAAGAGATTATTCACAATAATTAAACAAGCAAGTAATACACAGACAACTTTATAAAGAATAATTTTCTATCAATATACTTTTTCCTTTCTGATGGAAATAGTAAGCTACATTTGAAGTGACTCAAAATGGTGCTTATTTTGGCCTCTCATTGAACGTACCCGAATAAATATTTCTCAAAGCATGGTCAGAGAATGCAAAAAATAAGGTAGACTGAAAGCAGGCTGATAATCCATATGTATTATTATAATTTATTATTAAAAAAATATTAGTATATAATATTTATACAGTGGGGAGAAACAAGTATTTGATAACACTGCCGATTTTTGCAGTTTTCCTACTTACAAAGCATGTCGAGGTCCTGTAATTTTGTATCATAGGTACACTCAACTGTGGAGAGACGTAATCTAAAAAACAAAAATCCAGAAAATCACATGTAGATTTTTAAGTAATTAATTTGCATTTATGCATGACATAAGTATTTGATCACTTACCAAACCAGTAAGAATTCCGGCTCTCACAGACCTGTTAGTTTTTCTTTAAGAAGCCCTCCTTGTTCTCCACTCATTACCTGTATTAACGCAACATGTTTGAAACTCGTTTTACCTTGTTATCAAATACACCTGTCCACCACTCAATCAAACAGACTCCAAACCTCTCACAATGGCCAAGACACCAGAGAGCTGTGTGGGACATCAAGGATAAACTTGTAAGACCTGCACAAAGCTGGGATGGGGCTACAGGACAATAGGGAAAGCAGCTGGTTGAGAAGGACAAACTGTTGCGCAATATTGAAAATGGAAGAAGTTCAAGATGATGGTCCAATCACCCTCGGTCTGGGGCTCCCATGCAAGATCTCACCTCGGGGCATCAATGACAATGAGGAAGGTGGGGATCAGCCCAGAATACACGGCAGGACACTGGTTCATTGACCTGAAGAGACTGGGACACAGTCGCCCAAAGAAAACGGCATAGTAACACACTAGCGCCGTCATGGATTTAAAATCCTGCAGCGGCACGCAAGGTCCCCCTGCCAAGCCAGCGCATGTCACGGCCGTCTGAAGTTTGGCCAATGACCATCTGGATGATCCAGAGGAGGAATGGGAGAAGGTCCATGTGGTCTGAATGAGAACAAAAATAGAGCTTTTTGTCTAAACTCCACTCGCGTGTTTGGAGAAGAAGAAGGAAGGGGGGGGGGGGGGGGGGGGGGGGGGGGGGGGAAAAAAAGTACAACCCCAAAGACACCATCCCAACCGTGAAGCATGGAGATGGAAACATCAATTCTTTGGGGATGCTTTCTGGCACAGGGGACAGGACGACTACACCGTATGGAGGGGGGGATGGATGGGGCCTGTATCGCAGATCTTGGCCACAGCCTCCTCCCTCAGTAAGAGCACCTTGAAGATGGGTCCGTGGCCTGGGTCTTCCAGCATGACAACGCCCCGAAACACACAGCCAGGCAAACTAAGGAGTGGCTCCGTAAGAAAGCTATCTCAAGGTCTGGAGTGGCCTAAGCCAGTCTCCAGACCTGAACCCAATAGAAATATCTTTGGAGGGATGCTGAAAGTCCGATTGCCCACGACAGCCCCGAAACCTGAAGATCTGGAGAAGGGTCTGTATGGAGGAGTGGGCCCCAATCCCTGCTGCAGTGTGTGCAAACCTGGTCAAGAACTACAGAAACGTATGTCTCTGTAATTGCAAACAAAGGTTTCTGTACGCAAATATTTGATACCATTTTCTGATGTATCAAACTTATGTCATGCACTAAAATGCTAATTAATTACTTGAAATCATACAATGTGATTTTCCGGATTTTTGTTTTTAGATTCCGTCCTCACAGTTGAAAGTGTACCTACTGATAAAATGACAGACCTCTACATGCTTTGTAAGTAGGAAAACCTGCAGTGTATCAAATACTTGTTTCCTCCCCACTGTATATATATACTAGAATATATATATTTTTACATTTAACCTTATTTAAACTAGGCAAGTCAAGTTAAGAACAAATTCTTTTTACAATGACGGCCTAGGAACACTGGGGTTAACTGCCTTGTTCAGGGGCCGACACAGACTGTCTGGAGTGGTCCTGAGTAGGGAGGGAAAAACTGAAAAGAGTTTGTTATTGCAGAGTATTGGAACATATTTTAATGGGACTATTAAATAATTTAACCGCCTGTTTGATGTACCAGGCAGGCCAAAACTGCCACCCACAAAACAGAATGACATTCAAACTGTTTCTTCCACTACAAGGGCATTTATCATATTTTTCACAATTTCACAGTATTATTCAAACCTGTGTGGAAATATAAACCAACTGCTCAGAAAAATATAAGGGAACACTTAAACAACACAATGTAACTCCAAGTCAATCCCCACTTCTGTGAAATCAAACTGTCCCACTTAGGAAGCAACACTGATTGGACAATAAATTTCACATGCTGTTGGTCAAATGGAATAGACAACAGGTGGAAATTATAGGCAATTAGCAAACACCCCAATAAAGGAGGTGGTTCTGCAGGTGTGACCACAGACCACTTCTCAGTTTCTATGCTTCCTGGCTGATGTTTTGTCACTTTGAAATGCTGGCGGTGCTTTCACTCTAGTGGTAGCATGAGACGGAGTCCTACAACCCACACAAGTGGCTCAAGGTTGTGCGCTTCATCCAGGATGGCACATCCAATCCGCAGCTCGTGGGCAAGAAGGTTTTGCTGTGTCCGTCAGCGTAGTGTCGAAAAAAAAAAAAAAAAAAAACAGAGCATGGAGGCCGCTACAGGACAAGGCCAGTACATCAGGAGACGTGAGGAGGCCGTTGGGGGCAACACCAGCAGCAGGACCGCTACCTCCGCCTTTGTGAAAGGAGGAGCATGGACGGAGCACTGCCAGAGGCCCTGCAAATGACCTCCAAGCAGGCCACAAATGTGCATTGTCTGCTCAAATGGTCAGAAACAGACTCCATGAGGGTGTATGAGGGCCCGACTCCACAGGTGGGGGGTTTGTGCTTACAGCACAACCCCGTGCAGGACGTTTGGCATTTGCCAGAGAACACACGATTGCGCAAATTCGCCACTGGCGCCCTGTTGCCTCTTCACAAGATGAAAGCAGGTTCCACACTGACACATGTGACCAGACGTGACAGAGTCTGGAGACGCCGTGGAGAACGTTCTGCTGCCTGCAACCATCCTCAGCATGACCGGGTTTGGGCGGTGGGTTCAGTCCATGGTGTGGGGTGGCATTTCTTTGGGGGCCCGCACAGCCCTCCATGTGCCGCCAGAGGTAAGCCTGACTGCCATTAGTACGAGATGAGATACTCAGACCCCTTGTGAGACCATATGCTGGTGCGGTTGGCCTGGGTTCCTCCTAATGCCAAGAACAATGCTAAGACCTCATGTGGTTGGAGTGTGTCAGAGTTCCTGCAAGAAGGAAGGCATTGAAATGCTAGGACTGGCCCGCCGTTCCCCAGCCTGATCTAATTGAGGCACATCTGGGACATCATTCTCGCCCATCCACCAACTGCCACGTTCCACCACGACTGTCAGGAGTTGGCGGATCTTTAGTCCAGGTCTGGGAAGGAGATCCCTCAGGAGACCCATCCGCCACCTCATCAGGAGCATGCCCAGGCGTTGTAGGGAGGTCATACAGGCACGTGGAAGCCACACCCACACTACTGAGCTCATTTTGACTTTGTTTAAGGACATACATCAAAGTTGGATCAGCCTGTAGTGTGGTTTTCACTTTAATTTTGAGTGTGACTCCAAATCCAGACCTCCATGGGTTGATAAATTTGATTTCCATTGATAATTTTTGTGTGATTTTGTTGTCAGCACATCAACTATGTAAGAAAAAAGTATTTAATAAAATATTTCATTCATCAGATCTAGGATGTTGTTATTTAGTGTTCCCTTTATTTTTTGAGGCAGTGTAATATAAAACACATAAAAACACGTTTTTGACTTCACTGGGCCTTTACATTTTTGGGGTGGCGGAAATGGGATTCCATAGTCATGACAGTTTACCTTTGACAGAGAGCTGCAACACCTTTGCCCCTGAAAGACTCGGTACATAAGTTGACAGTAGATCTACTCCCTTTTGCTCGTAAATTTGTAGCGCAGACACGCGCTATCCTGATGTGCAAGAGAGGTAAAATGTTATTTATATAGTTAAATATTATTCCCACAGTCATGCGTCCTAACTGAACGTTCCCAGTGGGCCATGCATGAACACCGCCTCGAGTTACTATAACCCTGGTTGTAAATGGCAATCCCTGCTCTGTTTCACGTCACCTTCGCCGTCCAGGTTGATAGAAAAGCAGAGGTTGTGTCGGTCATGTTTACTCTCAAGTCGGTGTTAGACTCAATACACTAAAGGCAGACATATGAGTATTCCAAAACCTTTACAGAATGAGTGTGCTGTTCAATGCATCAGACGCGAAAAATCAATTTTCGTAAAGCCATATCGATTTCTTGTTCAAGAGTCAGTTTCGCCGTGGCTGTGCGCGTCTTTCCCAATGCAATTCCATTGATGCCCACTAGCCACGTAAAATAGTTACTTCATGACTATAATGAGTTGAGATTGTAATTAATTACCATCCACTCTGTCACAAAATACAATATGAGTCTTCAATTCATCTGTAGCTACAAAGTGGTCTCTTTACAATGTTACATATATTATGAAAGGTTAAAGACAAGGAGACAGAGGTCAAAACAAGGTTTATTTCTAGGTCAGTAGGCCAAATATACGGTTCCCAATAACACAACAACATTTCCCTCATTTCTGCATATGACAGTCTCTGAAGCAAGTTGTGTACCTTATGAGATACAAAAGTTATTTTAGTTTCCAAGTAAAATTTTCCAACTTTTTTCAGTCACCTGTGTCCATCAGCATTGAAAACATTCTAACATTTCAATAATCGTTTTGTCTTCTTACTCTTTTCATTCCGGTCTCAGCTGGTCCTCAATATTTGACAGTAATAATGTTGGCACAACACATCATCTTATCCCAGTTCTATGTGGTGTGTATCCAGAATCCAGTGCCAATCCAATGCTATGTTGACTACAGCTCCTCTGAGTCTGCTAAAGCTGCAATATATTCACTCCTGCAGCATTATTCACCTGCAGCCATCACAGCAAAAATACATTTGGGAAAAGGGATCTGGCATAGATGGCCATCTTGGGGAGGGAGTGAGCCATGACCACCTCTCTCTTCTGCTGTTCAGAATCTTCAGGATCTCATTGGCAGCCTCTGCTGGTGTGATGCCCATAACCTTCTGTTTGGAGAAGACTGGGAGGGGGGCGGGATAAGGTTTG
>NC_036860.1:77894108-77910596 GCF_002910315.2 Salvelinus sp. IW2-2015
CTCCCGAGCTGTCAGAGCCGTTCGTCAGTCAGGAGCCGCTAGAGCCGTTCGTCAGTCAGGAGCCGCTAGAGCCGTTCGTCAGTCAGGATCCGCCAGAGCCGCCAACCAGACAGGATCTGCCAGAGCGTTCGTCAGTCAGGATCTGCCAGAGCCGCCAACCAGACGGAATCTGCCAGAGCCGCCAACAGACAGGATCTGCCAGAGCCGCCAACCAGAAGGATCTGCCAGAGCCGCCAACCAGACAGGATCTGCCAGGCCGTCAGCCAGCCATGAGCCCAGATCCGTCAGCCAGCCATGAGCACTCAATCCGTCAGCCAGCCATGAGCAGCCAGATCCGTCAGCCAGCCATAAGCAGCCAGCCGTCAGCCAGCCATGAGCAGCAGATCCGTCAGCCAGCCATGAGCAGCCAGATCCGTCAGCCAGCCATGAGCAGCCAATCCGTCAGCCAGCCATGAGCAGCCAGATCCGTCAGCCAGCCATGAGCAGCCAGATCCGTCAGCCAGCCATGAGCAGCCAGATCCGTCAGCAGCCATGAGCAGCCAGATCCGTCAGCCAGCCATGAGCAGCCAGTCCGACAGCAGCCATGAGCAGCAGATCGACAGCCAGCATGAGCAGCCAGATCCGTCAGCCAGCCATGGCCGTCCCAGTCCGGAGCTGCCGTCCCTCAGTCCGGAGCTGCCGTTCCTCAGTCCGGAGCTGCCGTTCCTCAGTCCGGAGCTGCCGTTTCCTCAGTCCGGAGCTGCCGTTCCTCAGTCCGGAGCTGCCGTTCCTCAGTCCGGAGCTGCCGTTCCTCAGTCCGGAGCTGCCTCTTATCCTGGTGCTGCCCTTATCCTGGTGCCCCTTATCTGGTGCTGCCCTTATCCTGGTTGGCCTTGCCCCCTTATCCTGGTGCTGCCCCTTAGTCCGGAGCTGCCCCTTAGTCGGAGCTGCCCTTAGTCCGGAGCTGCCCCTTAGTCCGAGCTGCCCTAGTCGGAGCTGCCCTTAGTCCGGAGCTGCCTTAGTCGGAGCTGCCCTTAGTCCGGAGCTGCCCTAATTCAGTGGGTTAATGTGGAGGGGGGCCATTTGGAGGAAGCTACGGAGGCGGTTAGTGACTGTGGTGGGGTGGACCACGACCAGTGCCGGAGCGCCACCGTGGAAGGAAGCCCACCCAGACCTCCCCTAAGACTGTGTGCTGGTGCGCCCGGAGTTCGCACCTTAAGGGGGGGTTATGTCACGCCCTGGCCTTAGTATTCTTATTTTCTTTATTATTTTAGTTAGGTCAGGGTGTGACATGGGGAATGTTTGTGTTTTGTAGGTTTTGGGTGGTTATATGGTAAAGGGGGTGTTGGGTGTAGTGTATGGGTTTGTGTTGAGTGTATGTGTCTAGCTGTGTCTATGTTGGTGTAGTTGTCTAGGAGAGTCTATGGTTGCCTGAATGGGTTCCCAATTAGAACAGCTGATTTCTGTTGTCTCTGATTGGGAGCCATATTTAGGGTAGCCATAGGCTTTCGTTTGATGTGGGTAATTGTCTATGTTATACGTTTGTAGCCTGTATGTGCACTCGTTCATAGCTTCACGGTCGTTTGTTTGTTTTGTAATAGTGTTTTGTTTTTTGGTTCTCCTTCTTCATTAATAAAAAGGAAGATGGCTTATTTTCCTAATGCTGCGTTTTGGTCCGTCAATCCTCCACACGATCGTGACACCATCACTCTCCTTCTTGGTCAAATAGCCCTTAKACAGGCTGGAGGTGTGTTGTATCATTGTCCTGTTCAAAAACAAATGATAATCCCACTAAGCGCAAACCAGATGGGATGGCGTATCGCTGCAGAATGCTGTGGTAGCCATGCTGGCTAAGTGTGCCTTGAATTCTAAATAAATTACTGACAGTGTCACTAGCAAAGCACACCCACACATCACACCTCCTCCTCCATGCTTCACAGTTGGAACCACACATGTAGAGATCATCTGTACTTTGCGTCGCAAAAGACACGGCGGTTGGAACAAAAAATCTCACATTTGGACTCATCAGACCAAAGGACAGATTTCCACCGGTCTAATGTCCATTGCTCGTGTTTCTAGGCGGAAGCAAGTCTCTTCTTATTATTGGTGTCCTTTAGTAGTGGTTTCTTTGCAGCAATTTGACCATGAAGGCCAAATTCATGCAGTCTCCTCGGAACAGTTGATGTTGAGATGTGTGTTTTACTTGAACTATGTGAAGCATATATTTGGGCTGCAATTTCTGAGGCTGGTAACTAATGAACTCATCTTCTGCAGGTAACTCTGGGTCTTCCTTTCCTGTGGTGGTCCTCATGAGAGCCAGTTTCATCATAGCGCTTGATGGTTTTTGCGACTGTACAACTTTCAAAGTTCTTGTCATTTTCCGGATTGACTGACCTGTATGTCTTAAAGTAATGGTGGACTTCCGTTTCTGTCATCTGTCATTTTCTGTCAGCTGTCATCAAGGCTACCTTGAAGAATATAAAATATAAAATATATTTTGATTTGTTTAACACTTTTTTGGTTACTACATGATTCCATATGTGTTATTTCATAGTTTTGATTCTCTTCACTATTATTCTACCATGTAGAAAATAGTAAAAATAAAGAAAAACCCTTGAATGAGTTGGTGTGTCCAAACTTTTGACTAGTACTGTATATATTATTTTTAAGTATTTTGTATTTTTACAATTACCATTCTTTCCAACCACAATTCATCAAGGATGCAGCTTATTCAGAATATAATAAGATCCTTATAACAAAGAAGTGGGGTTTCCTCAACATATTTCTTAATATACCAACAAGATATATGGGCCTTGAGGTTTTCTTCCACCAGAAAATCCATGGCAGCCTGAATAGAGGAGAGAATGGTTAAAATGTATTAACAAATAATAATAATAATATTGCAATTAAAAAATAGGACCAAACATGCAACTATTTTATTGTTACCACAGACATCATGAGTCATGTATGGAAGCCAATTCCCACCTCATAAAAAAAGTCAATATTATCTAAAATATAGAGATGGTAAATCATACATATAGTATATATATATATATATATTACATTTAACCTTTATTTAACTAGGCAAGTCAGTTAAGAACAAATTCTTATTTACAATGACGGCCTAGGAACACTGGGTTAACTGCCTTGTTCAGGGGCAGAACAACAGATTTTTTATCTTGTCAGCTCAGGGATTCGATTCAGCAACCTTTCGGTTACTGGCCCAACGCTCTAACCACTAGGCTACCTGCCGCGCCATATTTATTTATTTGTAGCATTGTGTGGTGATTTCCATCTGTCAACTTGAGCACAAACTGATCAACRGTAGCCTACTGATAACAACCACAGCTGCAGGTAGCCTAGAGAAGCCTAAGCACTCTGATTCCCTCTGGGCAAGGGAAACAAAGCAGTAACGTCATGTATTTATAGCCTAAGCTATGTATTTACAACCTAAATTATATATTAAATATAGGCCCATTTATTAGTGTTAATAGAAAATATGAATGTGATCAAATTTGATTTATATTCGAACTTTGTGCGGCTAAGCTACATAGACCTTTTCAATCCAAAATTATTGACTGCAATTAATCAATCAACACAATAGCGATGGTTTGTTGTGTGAATAACTTTTTAATTGCAGATGCAAAGTCCTACATGATGCAACCCTGCATAAAGCAAGCTCAGCACTGTTAGCTCTTTTGACCACTCACAGTTGTTGTCTCTGTGTCTGTGTAAAGGACCAGGAGTCCTCCCTAGGGCGAGGACTTAATATCTCAACCTTTTATAGGACACATCACTGCACGCTATACTCCTTTGTAAACTGGCCATCTCTGTATACCCGGCGCAAGACCCACTGGACGATGCTTATTTATAAAAACCTCTTAGGCCTCACTCCCCCCTATCTGAGATACCTACTGCAARCATCATCCTCCACATACAGCACCCGTTCTGCCAGTCACATTCTGTTAAAGGTCCCCAAAGCACACTCATCCCTGGGTCACTCCTCTTTTCAGTTCGCTGCAACTAGCAACTGGAACGAGCTGCAAAAAACACTCAAACTGGACAGTTTTATCTCCATCTCTAGATTCAAAGACTCAATCATGGACACTTACTGACACTTTGCGTGATGTATTGTTGTCTCTACCGTTTTGCCCTTCGTGCTGTTGTCTGTGCTTAACAATGTTTGTACCATGTTTGTGCTGCTACCATATTGTGCTGCTGCCATGTTGTGTTGTTGTCATGTTGTGCTGCTACCATGATTTGTCATGTTCCTGCCATTTTATGTTGTTGTCTTATGTCTCTCTTTATGTAGTGTTGTGGTGTCTCTTTTGTCGTGATGTGTGTTTTGTCCTACATTTAAACAAGTTGGGCCCCATCCCCACAGGAGGCCTTTTGCCTCTTGGTAGGCCGTTATTGTAAATAAGAATTTGTTATTAATTGACTTGCCTAGTTAAATAAAGGTTAGAAAAAAGTATCTCAAAATGTTGACTTACGTATCTCAAAATTAAGTACCTTACAGTGATTGTTTTCAAAATTGATTTCAAATAGCAAAGAGCAATTGCTCAAGCAATAATTTTGCTAGGACTGTCTGGGAGTGGTCTGAGTAGGGAGGGAAAAACTGAAAACGAGTTGCTATTGGCAGAGTAGTTTGGAACAATATTTAATTGGACTATTAACTAATTTACCGCCTGTTGATGTCACCAGGCAGGCCAAAACTCCATCCCACCAAAACAGAATGACATTTCAAACTGTTCTTACACTAAAAGGGCATTATCATAATTTTCACAATTTCACAGTATTATTCAAACCTGTGATGAAATACATATAAAACACATTAAAACACGTTTTTGACTTCACTGGGCCTTTACATTTTTTGGGGGTGGCGGAAATGGGATTCCATAGTCATGACAGTTTACCTTTGACAGGAGAGCTGCAACACCTTTGCCCCTGAAAGACTCGGGTACATAAGTTGACAGTAGATCTACCTCCTTCTTGCTCGTAAATTTGTAGCGCAGAACCGCGCTATCCTGATGTCCTGTGCCAAGAGAGTAAAATGTTATTTATATTTGTAACATATTATATTCCCCACAGTCATGCGATCCTAACTAGGAACGTTCCCAAGTGGGCCATGCATGAACACCGGCCTCGAGTTACTATAACCCTCTGGTTGTAAATGGCAATCCCTGCTCTGTTTCACGSTCACCTTCGCCGTCCAGGTTGATAGAAAAGCAGAGGTTGTGTCGGTCATGTTTCACTCTCAAGTCGGTGTTAGTACTCAATACACTAAAGGCAGACATATGAGTATTCAAAACCTTTACAGAATGAGATGTGCTGTTCAATGCATAGACGCGAAAAATCAATTTTCGTAAAGCCATATCGATTTTCTTGTTCAAGAGTCAGTTGTCGCCCGTGGCTGTGCGCAGTCTTTCCCAATGCAATTCCATTGATGCCCACTAGCCAGCGTAAAATAGTTACTTCATGACTATAATGAGTTGAGATTGTAATTAAATGACCATCAACCTCTGTCACAAAATACAATTATGAGTCTTCAATTCCATCTGTAGGCTACAAAGTGGTCTCTTTACCAATGTTACATATATTATGAAAGGTAAAGACAAGGAGACAGAGGTCAAAACAAGGTTTATTTCTAGGTTCAGTAGGCCAAATATACGGTTCCCAATAACACAAACAACAGTTTCCCTCATTTCTGCTATATGACAGTTCTACTGAAGCAAGTTGTGTACCTTATGAGATACCCAAGTTATTTTAGTTTCCAAGTAAATATTTTTACAACTTCTTTTTCAGTCACCTGTGTCCATACAGCATTGAAAACATTCTAACATTTCAATAATCGTTTTGTCTTCTACTCTTTTCATTCCGGTCTCAGCTGGTCCTCCATATTTGACAGTAATAATTGTTGGCACAACACATCATCTTATCCCCAGTTCTATGTGGTGTGTATCCAGAATCCAGTGCCAATCCAATGCTATGTTGACTACAGCTCCTCTGAGTCTGCTAAAGCTGCAATATTATTCACTCCTGCAGCATTATTCACCCCTGCAGCCATCACAGCAAAAAATACATTTGGGAAAAGGGATCTGGCATAGATGGCCATCTTGGGGAGGGAGTGAGCCATGACCACCTCTCTCTTCTTGCTGTTCAGAATCTTCAGGATCTCATTGGCAGCCTCTGCTGGTGTGATGCCCATAACCTTCTGTTTGGAGAAGACTGGGAGGGYGGGCGGGATAAGGTTGGTTAGAGTAGTCAGACCAACACAACACACAGTTTTAAGATCATCAACTGAGACAGCAGCTTACTTGACCAGATGGACTTCTTGGTCTTTTCCCCAGGTGGAGGGGAGAGGATGAAGGTGTGGTTGACAGTGCTGACAGAGATGCCATACTCCTGGACCTCAGCCCGCAGACAGTCAAAGAAGGCTTGGACTGCATGCTTAGAGGCAGCATCTGAAACCCAGCAGAAGCCAAATTCAGACCCTGATCTCCCGCTCATACAATTGTTTCATTATTGAGGGAACTCATACTGTACATCTGAATACCTGTTKATTCAAACTTCYTCAAACTACATTCAGAAGTAGYCCTACTGTCGGTATGAAAATGACTGAACTCACAAGTGGCACGGAAAGGCATAGCCAGCTTGCCCTGGATGCTGTTGACCAGAATCACATGGCCAGTCCTCCTCGACATCATGGATGGCAGAAAACCTGCYGAAYGYACCAATGTAACACAACTCTCAAACTCAAATTCCTTTTAACTGAGTTCAATTYTGCTCTGTTGTGATATAGTACCCTTAGCCACTGTGATAGGGCCAAAGTAGTTATTGTCCATAACTAGCTTGTCCATCTTCAGTGATGTGCTCTGTACTGGGGCCTTGACTTTAAGGCTGCTMTTGAGAATGAGCACATCCACACAYCCATAACACTCCAMCGTCTCTGCGATCARATCTGGCATGCTGTTCATGTCACCGAAATCCACCAGCACAAGTTTAGGAGGGAAGGTCTAGGAAAGGGAAAGAGGATTTCACAATGATGCAGGACCAAATTATCGTAATATATAGTTATTAATCTTTAGGATATTCATGATCACTTTACAATTTATGCATATTCATATAAATGCTAATAAAACTGAACTTTGTATCAGGCATATAAAGACCATATAATTGCTCTGTTGAGTTTAAGATTTATGACATACTTACTAATTTAGGGTCTGCAGCGCTAGTCAGGTTATCAGCAAAACCTTCAAGTTTTTCCCAAGTTTTTCCGCAAAGGATGACTCTAGCTCCTCCCTCGTGAAACAACTTTGCACATTCTGCAAAGGTTTGGATTAATACGTTTACAGACAGAATACTGTTTTAGTAACAATGTAATGTAACAGTTTTCTACGTGCACTTCATATCTGASCTTTGTTTTTCAAAATCAAAACAAAGGATTTACCCTTTCCCAGTCCTGTTAAGGCATCTGTTATCACGACCACCTTGTTGCGTACCGTTGCTGTGGACAAGAACTTGAGCACCAGACTGTGCAGGAAAATAACCACTGCTGTTACCACCACCACAACAGGCACCAGCAGAATTGCAGCTGGGTCCATACTCTGGAAAAGACCAATGGGAATATAATTTTCAGTAGCATATAGTGCCATGTTTTAGTGTTCAGTGAGAAAACTTGATAGTTTTGAATTAAAAATACAGGCAGTAAATGTATTGTTCAGAAGTATGCAGTGCATTCTTATAGAAATACACGTTGGTCTACAGTCCATTATATGATATGATGAAAGCATGTTCAAGATGAATCAATAATCAATGGATTGACTAATGGATGAGAAGTGATACATAGAATAAGAATTCAATTCAAATTCTATGGGTGATTATATAATCAAAGTGAGAATATTGAACATTCTCAAAAATGTATTTCATACCAACAGATATTCCGGGTCCATGATTTTGGTATCCAAAAGACCCTGTTAAAGACAACCGTTAAAGGTCCAATGCAGATGTTTTGATCTCAATATCAAATCATTTCCGGGCAACAATTAGTACCTTACTGTGATTGTTTTCAATTAAAATGGTCAAAAATAAMAAGAAAAAATGCCTTTAGAAAAGGGCAATTTATCAAATAAGAATTTAGCTAGGACTGTCTGGGAGTGATCAGATTTGGAGGAGAAAACTGAAAACTAGCTGTTATTGGCTGAGAGTGTTGGAGCTCTCTTTCTTATTGGTCTATTAACTAATTTACCAACTGGTGATGTCACCAGGCAGGCCACAACTCCATCCCACCAAAACAGGCWGATTTTTCAGGTGGTCTTTTCAAACAGCTCTTACACTTAAAGGGCGTTATCATCATGTTTACAATTTTACAGTATTATTCAAACCTCATAGTGTGGAAATATATATAAAACACAGAACAATCACATTTTTGAATGCACTGGGCCTTTAAGCCTTTAGTTACTCTTATAACTCTGAAATGGAAACAGAAGAGACAGATATTGACCATGTACTGTAGTGACAGAGCAAGTTTAAAGATAGAGCTTATGATCACTCTACTAAATGCTGTCTGGTTGTTTCATCAGAAGGAGCTAAACATACTCCTTGATACATGACCTCAAATTATCACAAAGGGCAAAGTGAAACCCATCTTCAGTTAGGNACTGTGATTGTTTTCAATTAAAATGGTCAAAAATAATAAGAAAAAATGCCTTTAG
The DNA here is from genome assembly GCF_002910315.2 of Salvelinus sp. IW2-2015. NCBI lineage: Eukaryota > Metazoa > Chordata > Actinopteri > Salmoniformes > Salmonidae > Salvelinus > Salvelinus sp. IW2-2015. The sequence continues at coordinate 77,902,802 of NC_036860.1, forward strand.
AAAAGGGCAATTTATCAAATAAGAATTTAGCTAGGACTGTCTGGGAGTGATCAGATTTGGAGGAGAAAACTGAAAACTAGCTGTTATTGGCTGAGAGTGTTGGAGCTCTCTTTCTTATTGGTCTATTAACTAATTTACCAACTGGTGATGTCACCAGGCAGGCCACAACTCCATCCCACCAAAACAGGCTGATTTTTCAGGTGGTCTTTTCAAACAGCTCTTACACTTAAAGGGCGTTATCATCATGTTTACAATTTTACAGTATTATTCAAACCTCATAGTGTGGAAATATATATAAAACACAGAACAATCACATTTTTGAATGCACTGGGCCTTTAAGCCTTTAGTTACTCTTATAACTCTGAAATGGAAACAGAAGAGACAGATATTGACCATGTACTGTAGTGACAGAGCAAGTTTAAAGATAGAGCTTATGATCACTCTACTAAATGCTGTCTGGTTGTTTCATCAGAAGGAGCTAAACATACTCCTTGATACATGACCTCAAATTATCACAAAGGGCAAAGTGAAACCCATCTTCAGTTAGGACAGTGTCAATGTGAAGCATACCGAATATGTCAGACAGTCAAGGTGACTCAACATTTCATAGTACATTCATACAGTATAAGATACAGTCACTTTACAGTAACTTTCTCTCCTCAGATTACTATATCTTTGCAATAACCACCCACAACAGTCCCAGTTTGTCCCATTACAGTTTAAGTGTGATTGGTCCACAGTATTTGTTCTACTGGGTGTTGTAATAGCACTTAAGCCACAGTTTACCATGTACTGTACAGTGTGTGTCTGTCCAAAGGGAGGCTCCAAATATACCCTGACCTAAAAGTACTATAGCAACGTTATTTTCGAAAGCTTTACGGTAACATCCGCACAACTCCAAGATAAACTTAATAGATCCAAGAATAACATGAATGAAACAAATGCGATAAAGATACAATGTGAAAAAAAACTAAAGACCGTAATCATAGATGTTATCCTGCCATCCCTACACAACTACAATGAAATCAGAACATGGAACTATACAGTTACAGTAACAAGTTTCCCTGTGTCTCAACACAAAACGTGCAAATACTGTCCTGGCCGGGTGTCATTGGCTGACTGTCTCCATTTCACACCTATAGTATGGTTTGATATCATTCACACAACTGCCACTTACGGTTTGGGTTGGCTAGACCTCTGGTGGAAAAATGTCTGCTAGTATTCCTGGTTAGGTCTTCTCATTTGGGGCAATGTTCCCAGCCCCAGCCCATTCAGAGTGTAGCTCTGACCAGCAGTCCCCACCCCCCCAGCAATACTTTGGGATTTGAGCTCTTTTAATAGCGCACAGCTGAGTCAGTCATTTTCCATGCATGTTGTATACATGTTATGTTTAGCATGGCAAGGCAGCTCACACCTGCAGGAGGCAGAGGTCGTGGGGGAGTTGGTGTCCCATTGCTAAGGCCTTGCTCTATTTAGCTCTGTTTTCATTTAGTGCACCACAAAGCAAGGAATCACACACACTCACACAGACGTACCAGTGAACATGCATAGCCTACACACACAGACAGAAAGACAGACACATACACACAAAGGGCCGGCTTACCGAACGGGTACGCAGGGCACGTGCCATGGGGCCCGGACCTCCAGGGGACTCCAACCCTCCCCTCCCCCCAAAAGAAAAGTTAATATTATTATTTTATTTTGGGGTGTTGAGAGCAGCCTGGAGGTCAGGCCCACCAGATAGCATATTATGAACACATCGGTTGAGGGCCCCCGATAGCAAATTAACATGTCATTAGCCATGGCAAAATATATAGAATAGTAAAGAAAATGCTTTAAAACCGCAAGATTTTCTCTAAGTCTCATGGCACATCGGCCCCAGATGTGCAGTCCAGCCCTGCACACACACACACATACACACACATGCACTGTTTTGTCAGCTTCACAGCTTCTTTGAGCTGTCTTATTCCATGCCAAATGTTGACCCAATGTCTCCATCTCCAACCTGTATCAAATAAACTTTATTATAAGTGTTGTAGAGAAAACATGTTGCTATCTTCTCATCTTTTTACTAATTAATCCTCACGTGGCATTCAGTTTCTCATATTGATTACGATTACAGGATTGACTAAAACTCTACAAAGTGTGATTGCTCTAAATACAAAGTGTGATTGTTCTTGAARGCTCCCCTTGCGCGTCGTTTCTATGATATTCCCCGATCTGCACACTCTTGGAATGTTTGGCTACTCTCTCATCTGGGTTGCTACTGTGTAGCTATGTTCTATCATTCTGTGGAATGGGTAGCGCAAGCAGTTTGCCTGGACGACTGGAAAAATCCATGGAGCCGTCTACTACAGTACTGTGCAATTCCAGCTAGCTGGACTCTGGACAGCCAAGTCTGATCCGTCAAGGCAGTCAGGCAGATACAGAATAGCATCGGTTTCAAATATTGCATTAATCATGGCTGATTTTGAGGAATTCGAAAAACAGCTGAGCGAGAACCGACAGGGTGATTTCCCATTATATTTCAGCCTTCAATTTTGGATGTGTTGCAATGGATCTAGCTATCTAGCTTTTAGATAGCTAACTAACATTAGCTAGCTAACTAGCATGCATTGCTGTGGTTATGTGGCTAGTTGTCAAGTTAGCTAGATAGCTTTGCTAGAAGAGCTAGTCCTGCTGTATGCAGATGTAGCTTATTTAACTAGCTAGCTAATTTAACCACTAGCCACTTAATTTATTGATTAGCAAACATGGCATGGCTATAGTTCGAGTTAATTAGCTTATCTAACGTTACCTAGCTAAATTGATAGTTAGTTAACTAGCTAACTATAGCTGCACCAGATATCTAGATGCACTCACTGATCTATTGCACTAGCCAGCTAMAGTTAGCTAGCTAGTTACCAAGATAATCAAGCTAGCTATCCCAGACTGACTGATCAATTTCGTTTGCTTGGTCAGCTTGCAGGTAGGTTAGCTATATCTTGGTCCATAATAAGCATCCCACTGGAATGTTATGAACTKATTTCTGTCAAATCTATTCACATAYCTGGAAGCAGCTTCTGTGTATTTTACCCCGATCAAATTAAGTTTATTCAAGAGTTCATACTAGCTTATTACAACCCCTCTCTGCATGTTAGGTATGTCAGGTGTATTATAGTGACCCATTGTGCTTAATYATGCTGAAACATGATTGTATATAGCTACCAAAAGCTTGGCTTATGTTCCATCCTTTCTCTTCCCGCCTACATAGAGAGAGAGAAGGAGAGACGCAAGAAGAYGAGCGGCAGTGGGTRTCAGAGCCYCAGTGAGAAACATCGCAGCTGGAGCAAAGACCGTGGCAACCGGAGCCGAGAGAAGCGAAGCCGCAGTAGAGACAGGAAGAGCCGGGAGCAGAGGAGCACCTCGCGGGATCACAAGAAGCACAGGTGAGTATTTAGCCCCTGGTACAGTACRTGGAGCCACTCAKTGACAGAAAGCAGCATGTCAGGTATACTAAGGTATTGCCTTTTCAGTGTTACCTTTGCCAACAATGAGCCAACATGTATTCTGTTTACTCAGCTATTCTCCACGAAGAACAAGGAGGAAAAGGACCTGCAGATACTGGGATGTGCCTCCCCCTGGCTTTGAACACATCACACCATTGCAGTACAAAGCTATGCAAGGTATCTGTCAGCTTTTCTTTGCCTGTTAAGTGGCTAAATCCCAGTGTAATGTTCCCCTGTTTTATTTATTTCCTGTTAAATTCATACATGTAAGAATTAATTGTCAAGAACAGTGCCAGTTACTAAGGTTGTGTGAAGTTTCTCTTACTCTCTACTTTTCCCTTCAGCGGCTGGGCAGATKCCCAKAATAGCCCTGRTGGCATCATCTGKCACGAGTGGGTTGGCAGTAACACCCACCCAAGTGCCCWTAGTTGGCAGTCAGATGACTAGGCAGGCTCGACGTCTCTATGTTGGCAATATTCCCTTTGGTGTGACAGAGGTAAACTTCCCAGAGGACTTACGTTGTCTTGCACATTGAAGTGACAACATTGTATTTCAAGGTATTTTTGCAGTTACTGTATGGGTTTCAGCTGTTATTTTTTCCATTATTTATTTCTGTTTTTAGGAGTCCATGGCAGAATTCTTCAATGCCCAAATGAGGCTTGCAGGCCTATCGCAAGCCCCTAGCATCCCTGTGCTTGCTGTGCAGATAAATCAGGATAAAAACTTTGCATTCCTAGAGGTAGGTTGCCTTGTGTTCTCTCTCTTCTGTATATGTTGGTGTGTAACATTAGTTGCCTTTCATAACTTACTTAAACTGTCTAACTCCCTGTTTGGCAACTTCCTCTCCAGTTCCGGTCTGTCGATGAGACCACACAGGCCATGGCTTTCGATGGAATAATTTTCCAAGGTCAATCGTTGAAGATAAGACGACCACATGACTACCGGCCCCTACCTGGCATTTCAGAGCAACCTGCTTTTCATGTCCCAGGTTTGTACAGTGGCAACATGATTTCTTAGTTATGTAGTTCACATTCATAGCACCAGTAGATGTCAGCTACAGTACAGGTATATTGCAGTTGAATGTGTTTATTGTTGTTTTTGTCTCTGTAGGTGTCGTGTCCACAGTGGTACCAGACTCCCCACATAAACTGTTTATTGGAGGCCTACCCAACTATCTCAATGATGATCAGGTACTTCACTCAAACAGACATTTCACATTGACAACACAAGCATACCTTACCCTTTTCATTTGTATTACTTTCTTGAACTGGTCACTGAAGTGACAGACTTACAGTATTCTGTTCTGGTTGGGTGAGGGAGAACTGACCTTTGTCCTTTACACTTACAACCATGTTGAGGCCACAGGAGGTTGGTGGCACCGTAATTGGGGAGAACGGGCTTGTGGTAATGACTGGAGCGGAATCAGTGGAATGGTATCCAGGTGTTTGATGCCATTCCATTTGCTCCTTTCCGGCAATTATTATGAGCTGTTCTCCCCTCAGCAGCCTCCACTGGTTGAGATAAAGCTTATAGGCACACGTGAATAAAACATACTAGGGAGTAACAATGGGAATAACATTTGGCCTAAAGTAGACAGTATGAACTTAACTGTAGCTGACGCTTTTTCCCTCGCCCTAAGTCCATGGCAGGCGTTTAGTAGTGTAGAGATGCTTATAAGAACTAACACATTCAGCACTGACAGCATTTGCTTCAGTCACACCCTGCAGGTGTGAGAGTGCTTTTGTGKAAAGCACAATGTACACCCTACCCAAAGGAGAAGTTGCTGTTTGAAAAACATTGAATAATTGAATTACAATTTTCTTAAAATTCATATTTTTTCAGGTTCTGTTTTCATTGTGTCTACAATTTGGCCAGTGTTGTATGGAAATCAAAATATGAATGTAGTATTTATGTCTGATATTTGTGAAGATGCCAGTAACTCCTCCTTTTATGCAGTTTGTTGTTACACTTCTGTTAGCAATCATGAGATTACATTTCATTAGCATTATTCATTAGCATTAGTTAATGTGAACACATTATTTTTCACACCATGAATCGCTCTAATATGTTTGAATAAAAACTCAGCTAGTGATTTCATGACCTGAACTAAATTGTGAATTAATATTTACACATTATTTATGCATAATCATCAACCCAGTTTCAATCTTGTTCACTTGATTTCAGAGATAACAATAGTATCTCTATCAGATAAGTAGTTTATAGTCACTAAAGGTCCCATGAAAACATACTGTTGAATGGGATAAATGCGTGACCATCTGCTAGCAGGAGCTATAAGTATATGAATGGGTGGGTTAATAGGCTTGATTATCACTACTCCCGTGAGTGAAAAGTATAACTGTTCAGCTGTATGCTAATTTCTCATTTTAACCATGCTTATTTGACAAAGGTAAGCAAAGTCCAGTTCATAAGATGCAGCGAGGTAACATGTCCTAGATATCACAATATGCAGGCTTGAGTAAAATTCCTGGTTAAGTCAAATGGTTGCCAACAACCGTATTCCATGATTCCTCACACCAAACATATGAAGCCCTGACTGTGCTACATCTTCACTCCAAGTTCCAGAGAGATTGGGAACCGGCATAGTTCTGCAATGTTGTTGTGCACTAAATGAATTGGATTCTAACTTTCCATTCCTCCTGATTTCTTTCTAAACAGTACCCTGATTGTACCCTGGTGTTTATTTCCTTATTCTTTTTTACTCTTGCAGTCACTGCTACTGCTTTGATACTCACAGCTCTTTCATTTTTGTTCCCCCACTTTGTRCCCAGCTAGGGGCCTGTAAGATCGTTAAGTCTGCGCTCATAATTTGTTCAGTAGTACTGATCTACTGCTGCCATGCCAACATGTAACACAAGGCAAGTAAGACATTCCGTTCCTCCCACGGATACACTCCTAGCCAGCAGGTTCCCTTCCTGGCTACTCTTTCTCTCTCTCCCATCACTCTTTTGAAACGCGTTAAGGACTAAATTAGTTAGGGGTGGGACAAAATAAACAGATACCCGATTAATGTTAGGTTTTGGGGTGGTTCTCAGCCTTAAAAATAAAGTGAAGACTGTGTTAACATGATGTACTGTCATGAAACAAGTGCATTTTGTAGATGAAGTGACAGCCAATCAGTTTACTTTGATGATGGGTTCATCATTTTCATAGCTCAAGTGAAGTAGTAAACAAATATAAGTATTGGATTTTATAGTCAGTGCACAATTTTCAGCACAACTTGTGTTATTACTGTTTAATAACTTTATATTATTGTTAAGTAAATGAATTTCTGGTAAAATATGAATAAGATGAAATACATTACACAAAGTTTGTTAATCCAGTTCTGTCTATCTGTACCTGTTAATGTTTTGTCATACAGAAAATCAGTCATTCAGGGCTCTTTCAAAAATCTCATATATAGTTTCCCTGGATTATTGTGGATTTAGTATATGTCATACTTAAATAGAGTTCGTCTGTAAAACATCAGCCGTTGTATGCATATACAAATTATTAACAAATTATTAACAAACAATTGATTTGCTTCGTAATTAAGCAATCTTAATCTCATCACACTGAAACTGATAAACGTTCTACAATTATTCTTATTTTTTTAATACAAGATACAAATATTTTGTTTTCTTTGACCATGTCATTTATTGCACTTCTCCAGGCCATTCACCTTGGTATGATTTCTCTCCTCATGACTATTAAATGGAGGCTTAGAATTCATTCAGTAGAATATGTGATGGATTCATATTACCCTGCTTATGCCTCTGCTTGTCTTTATCTCTGATGCAGGTGAAGGAGCTCTTGACATCATTCGGACCACTCAAAGCTTTCAACCTTGTCAAGGACAGTGCCACGTCACTATCCAAAGGTTATGCCTTTTGTGAATATGTTGACATCAGTGCGACTGATCAGGTACGGATGAGCAAAWGCTATGCTTTCTCATGGTTATGGTTTATAATTTTTTGGTGTCAAATCAATCTTGTTTTTAAGGTTCTATTCCATATTTGAAAAGTTTCTGTGTATGTTTGTCAGGCGGTGGCTGGGCTCAATGGCATGCAACTGGGTGACAAAAAGCTCATCGTCCAGAGAGCAAGTGTGGGGGCCAAAAACYCCAATCCGGTGAGRGCAGTTRCCTTGTGCATTTTGAATTGCAAGAAACAAATGTGAGTACCAGCAGTCTAAGTGTGTCGTCTGTCTGGCCTGTTTTCCTTCCTCCCACCTAGTCTGCCATCATCGAGACCCCGGTGACGCTGCAGGTGCCTGGGCTGCAGGGACTTCAGAACTCTGGGCTGCCCACG
>NC_036860.1:77910976-77925622 GCF_002910315.2 Salvelinus sp. IW2-2015
CTGATGAGGTTGATGGTTCTTTTTGTTTCAGATCTTTGTGGAGTACGTTTCTGCTGTAGACTGTCAGAAAGCCATGCAGGCCCTCACTGGCCGCAAGTTTGCCAACAGAGTGGTGGTCACCAAATACTATGATCCAGACATGTATCACAGACAGGAGTTCTCAGGGTAGAGGGGAAACAGGAGGCAATACATGGAATTAACTGGGACCTCCTCTTTCCTGCTTCCTCAAACCTGGTTTCAGCTCTTCAGTATTGTGTGTTCTCTCTCCAGTATTCACAGCTAGTACGTTGTAACCCTATCCTCATTTACTACAGTAGTACAGATTTTTGGGAAAAAACACTAGATTTTTACATGCGTCTTTTAGATACTCTAACTGATATATTACACCAACAAAACATATCTGTGTGCAGTGAATGAATTTAGTCTGAAATGTATACAAATAAATAAAACCATGCTATTTGTGTAGGATTCCCTTTGCAGAAGTAGTATGAATGTCATGTGTACTTAGATCTAAAACCAGACTACTGTAACATAGCCAGTGTTGCTGTCTTTCTTAACTCTGGAGTCAATGAGATGATACAAAAGTGAAATGTTTAGATTTCTATTCTGAGCACAAGCTGTTTTCTTATTTTGTCTCTTAACTTAAAGAATTGTTAAGTCGAGATGTACCTATATTTGATAGCTATCATACTTTCACTGTGTGATACTGAGAAGTAACTAACAGTGAAGTGTTATTGTATACCCCCCAGAGTCAGATGAACTTGTGAATGCCATGTTTATGTCTCTGCATCCAGTATGAAGGAAGTTAGGGGTAGTTTCACGAGCCAAGTACCATAGACTTCCAATCATTGCAATCATTGCAATCATTGCGCTAGCAACTTCCTTCAAACTGCACGTAGAGACATAAAAATGGTTTCCGCAGGTTCATCTCACTCTAGGGAAGTTTAAAACTGAAACACCTAAAACTTGTGTTAGAAAAACACTCTCAACACTAATAATTACAAAGAGTGAACAAAATAATTGTTTCAACAAAGTCATGATTTGGGCATTTTCACAGCGGTTTAAACCCATAACCTTGACATTTGATGATTGTTTTGTGTTCGTGCTCTGGATTAAGAATTTGTGTCATTTAGATTGTAGCAAAAAATTACAAGGTCACAAAAATACCATACTGGCAATAGAAATGGACATTATGAATAGTTTTTTGAATAAGAAATATTTGGTCATCCTACAGGAAAGGATGAGGAGATTTTAGAAGATGTGCTTTTAATTTCTGTAAATAATGTATGTAGCTAATGTATATCCTGTGTTTTTGTTATCAGATGCTTTCGCAATTGTATGGAAGAAAATTGGTTAATTTATTTTTACCCAAAGGTTTTTTAAGCTTCATGAAAATTGCAGACGTGAGTTGATCCAACATTGTCGTATGACAGTAATTCATATCATTCATCATTACAGTTAGACTACCTTTGAGTGTTTTATTATGTACTGTATATCACATACGATTACAACAAAAACAGTATGCTTCATTATGGGTACATTGGAAATCAGCTTTCAACTAAATACATGCAGTTCATTGATTCAAAAMAATTATAAATACTGTTTTTGTAAATGTGGTTTTGAATGTGCCAAAACTGAAAGCATTTTTATGTACACATCTAACCTGCCACTGCCATGCCTTGAATAAATGCCTGCATCCTCTGTCAGTCTATAATAGCATTATTGTTGCTATGAAATAAGGCTGATGTCAATTTCAGGACAGTGGCATCTTGTGAGATCAGATCCAGTGAGGAAATGTGAATATACTGTGAACTCGCACCAGACTGATTATCAGTTCTGCTATCAGGCAGTAGAAGGCAGCAAAGTTGAGCTTTATCAGGCTGGTCTCATAGACTAGACATAACATAGTAAACGAAAATCCAGGACACTCAAATTAGTATAATATGTTAATAAGACATAAGAAAAAAGGTTACTTAAGGCAAAAACGAAAGGAGGGTATATATAACACAAATGTGTATCAACCCAAAGGTTGCATGTTTGAATCTCATCACGGACAAGCATTTGAGCTAATTTGTAACTTTGCAACCACTTTCTTCTTTTGAGCTACTTTGCAACTACTTAGCATGTTAACAAACCCTTTCCCTAACCCTGACCTTAACCCTTTAACCTAACTCTTAACCCTAATCTTAACCAGGGATGGGCAAAATGTACAAAATACAATTACAAAATATAATTACACAAAATACCATAAATATTGTATCAAATTAAACCACACAATACTTCTATTTTGAAATGTATTTAATTAAAATACATGTATTTTGTATTTTAAAATACAGAAATATATTTGCAATTAGCCGGCCCAGAATAGCAATAACATTAAAGAAACTTCTTACATGCTATAACTGTGAAATGTTGTTGTTTATCTTCCTTAGATGATTGCCATGACTGTAAGTCACTCTGGGTAAGAGTGTCTTCTAAATGACCAAAATGTATATGTGAAAATAAACATACCAAAATGAACTGCAAAGCACACTGGGTATTATTACCTTATAATAACCCCTAGCCTAGCTAACATTAGCCACCTAGCTAACGTTAGCCACAACAAATTGGAATTCGTAACATATAGTACGGATTAGAATTTGTAAGATAACATACGAATTGTAACAGATCATACGAATTGTAATTCATAACAGAAAATACGAAATGGATGATGGACATCCACAAATGAATACATACCAAATGTAACGTATCATACTGATTTTAGCTTCACGGATTTTCGTGAAGGGATTTTCGTTTAGCTTCACGGATCTTCATTGCGTCAACCCATGAGTCCAGGCTGAATTTARATAGCCAACTCCTCAGCTGCCTAGGACATCCCAGATTTCGACCGGTCGGGGAGAGCTCAGAGCTCACAGGATTTGACAGATGTTCGAATCGGATAAACTGCACCGCAAAGAGAGAATTTGTTTAGCATTTCGGATTTACATAGTGGTAGCCTATATGCGACAAAATGTCTGGACTAAAGAGTGCGAATCCGTGTAATAAATTCCAAGCGAACATTTTTTATAAAAGTAAATGTCAGAACTGCTTCAAGTCTCGGGAGCTGCATCTTCCAACTGATCATGGTAAGGACCAGGTAAGTGAACAAACATATTTATTTTTTATTAGTTTTAATACTTTGGCTATTACTCTTCTGAATGTTGATGACAGGGATGACAGATGGGCATGCACTCAATGTTGTATCAGACAGAGACATTCCTTCATATTGTGTCAGGTATCACGTTCATTTGTGAAATTGAATGAACATAACGCAATAGTCTAATTMATCTGTTGTAGAAAATGAAGCAATTTAACTGAATGGCCCCAATGCATGAGTCAAATATTTGTCACCACACACCTCCCAGACTGTTGTAAAGAGACCGTTGACAGCCCAACTGTCAGCACTCAGCATGCCATAGGCCACAACAGGTTATTATTATTTTAGAAAACATATACACCATTGCTATCTGATTATTTTGTGCTCATCTCTCTGTGCCTTGTAAATTTAGAGCCATTGGTCAATGAACCTCAGCTAAGTAAGCTCCTGTTTTAAAGCATCTGGCTCAGGTGTGAAGGTTAAGTATAAAGTATACAAGTCTGTTGGAATTTTTGAGGAAAGAATTATCTCATGTTGAGAAGCACTCATAACACAAGAAACAAAACTCTCTGACAAAGAGTTGAGCAAGTTTGAGTCAAACAATGGAGAGAGTCAGAACATTCCAGTCTTTGGACATCTGAAAAAGAGCACAAAGAGCAGTTTATCTTCCCTTTCCATGTCAACAAGATTATCCCTGCCTCTTACTTACGGCATATTGCATGGACACACTTCATCTGTTCACACATTTTGTAAATGCAGCATATCACTATAGAACACTGAATCACGAACGGTCACTGGCTAATCCTACAAAGAACATTCCCTAAAAAAGATAGGATTTATTTCCTTTGACATTCAAAACATGAATCAACGAGTATTGATGATCCCTGCCAGAAAAAGCCAAGACCCATAGGATGGCATAGAAAAACGATTCATTAGATAGAACCTTCACAGGTCAAGACCCAACTCATTTCTCCTTGTGTTCCCATGCTTGACAGGCCAAACCCATCTATGGAGGCTGGCTCTGCTTGGCTGCTGAGGGGACAGACTTTGACAATCCAAGTTCAGAGGTCAAGGTAAGAAATGACAAATACTAACCTAGTCTTGGGCTATGCTTGTACAGAAATGTATCAGTAGTACTAGTTTATATTCTGATTAAGCTGCAAGTTATTCAATATTTGAGGCATTATTGCAACATTATCCATAACAACTCTATTCTCTAATGGCAGAAATGGCAGCGACGATTTTATCCTTTTATGAGCATGGCAGCATGAGCTTTGCACTGGACGAGTTGGTAAGAGATTCTTATTTGAACACACACACACACACACACAACACACACACACCACACACACACACACACACACACACACACACACACACACACACACACACACACACACACACACTCACACACACACACACACACACACACACACACACACACCAAAAAAGCTAGCAAACCAGATCATCCAACATTAATAGAGGTTAACTACAGTATATATGTCCTGATGTATGTTTTAATGTTTTATGAGAGGATTCACTATGCATCTTTTAGCCAGATGTCGTGTGTAGTACAGAAGCAGATGAATTGGGATTAATCTGTCTCTAATGCCACATCCCCCTCTCCCACTGACTTCTGAGAATCTCCTCCTCTGCTCTCTTTCATGTTACTCTATATAGCCTGTATTAAACTCAGTTGCAACGGTAATGTCTTGTTTGTGATGGCCTTTAACCTCCAAAATACTTTATATATATTTTTTTGATATTTCTAGGATGGTACAAAGATACCATGATTAGCATCATAATCTCTGCCAGAATTTCCGGTCAGACAAAAATTATTGACATTGTGTATCATTCCTTTAGACAAGCACTCTGCCACAAGGAACAGTGAACATGAATCTGTACACGGTGATGACGCAGGCCTAGACAGGCCAGAGGACGCTTTGGTGCGTCATCACACTGACAGAGTTCTTTATCCGGGGAGAAACAAGGAGATCATCAATGGGTCAGTAATGCTCTTGATATTCAGTATGATATATTCACTCCTGACTTACTCTCTGATTTACAGTATGATATGATATCACTCCTGACTTAACTTCCTTGATATTACGTATGATATTATATCACTCCTGACTTAACTTCTCTGATTAGATCAGATGAATATATCACTCTGATTAACTTTCTGATATTACAGTATGATATGATATCACTCCTGATTAACTCTCTGATATATCAGTATGATATGATATCACTCCTGACTTACTTCTCTGATATTACAGTATGATATGATATCACTCCTGACTTAACTTCTCTGATATATCAGTATGATATGATATCACTCCTGACTTAACTTCTCTGATATTACAGTATGATATGATATCCACTCCTGACTTAACTTCTCTGATATATAGTATGATAGGATATCACTTCTGATTTAACTTCTCTTGAATTACATTATGATAGGATATCACTCCTGACTTAACTCTCTGATATTACATTATGATATGATATCACTCCTGACTTAACTTCTCTTGATATTACATTATGATAGGATATCACCCCTGATTTACTTCTCTGATATTACATTATGATAGGATATCACTCCTGATTTAACTTCTCTGATATTACATTATGATAGGATATCACTCCTGACTTAACTTCTCTGATATTACATTATGATATGATATCACTCCTGACTTAACTTCTCTTGATTTTACATTATGATATGATATCACCCTGATTTAACTTCTCTGATATTACATTATGATAGGATATCACCCCTGATTTAACTTCTCTGATATAATACTTATGATAGGATATTCCCCTGATTTAACTTCTCTGATATTACATTATGAAGGATATCACTCCTGATTTAACTTCTCTGATATTACATTATGATAGGATATCACTCCTGACTCTAAACTTCTCTGATATACATTAATGATAGGAATATCACTCCTGACTTAACTTCTCTGATATTACATTATGATAGGATATCACTCCTGATTTATCTTTTCTGTAAATTCTTGTCTTTGATGGACAATATTTTGAATCCCTGTCATGTCTGTGTCGTTTTCTTTTTGCCAGCTGGCGTGAACAACTAGTCGTTTACCCACGGACATATAAGCAGAATCAGAAGAAGAAACGTAAAGTAGAACCCACTACTTCCCAGGTGACAACTTCTTCTTTTCATAACATTGTAACCAAGATGCCTGGTCARCGGTGGCCTAAATACATGTTTGAAAATATTGCAAGAAAATATGTCAACTACTGTATATGTCAATGATATGTTATGCCTTTACACATTATGATAATGAAAACATATTGTGTTCATCAGGAGCCCAGCCCAGCAAAGATGGCTGCCACTGAGCCCAGTTTCTCAGTCATGAAAAGTGGTGACCCTCGCTCCAGCCCGTGGCAGGGAGAGCAGCCCAGTGGGGATCCGGATGTGGCCCCTGTCTGGACTGTGACAGATACTGATCCACTGGGCCTGGACGAGACCCCTGCAGGTGTGGAGGAAAGAAACCAGCCAACACACATACACACACWCTCAGACAGGCTTTCAAGTCTGTCAGACATCTAACACTGTCCTAACTTCCTGCAGGTGGTCATGCATACAGGATGAGAAAGTTGGCCTTTATTAGTGGACAGATTCATTACCAGTGTAGTAGTGTTATTGAAAGACTGTAGAAAAGGATGCAGGGCTCATGCTAAACAATAATCTCTAATATATTTCACAGACACAACTAAGATTAATTATGCGAGCAGAGCAGACATTTCTCTTAATAGCGGTCATGTGATGAACGGTAAGTGCACACTAACTATGTGGAGGCAGACTTATTGGTGTGTCTGGGCCTAGGTTATAATGGAGAGCAGGATCAACTCCTGTAGTGCAGACTGTGCCTGTAGGGGACTTCATTAGGCTGWTGTAGATTACAGATTTTACAGCTGCTTTTCCATGGCCTGGGAGCAGATGAAAAGGAAAACAAACTGGAGGCATCTCTTTAATGAGCTGTGGTCTGTTAGGTGCAACTTTATAGTGACACTATGTAGGGGTGTCCCTCGAATGTCTACTATGGTCAAACGTGACTCCTCCTTAGATAGGAGACATTATAGTAACTATCTGACCAGATTCCTCATATAACAAGTCTTAGAAGTTCGATTTTTCAGAACAAGATTCTCATAAAAATCTTGCCACTGTCCTGCTATTTGTGTTTCGGTTCAAAAGCAATGACCTAAAGTATCATGCAAAACATAGACCTAACCTGTGCAGTCACAGTCTGAAAACAACCCTCTTTATTGAATAACTCTCCTCAGGTCATGATCCCCACRACCTCCCTTCAGCCTCCAGTGAKCCCCTGACCTTTGACGGTAGTCTGCGGCTCTCCAACGGCTCCTGTATCAGTAGCTCTGTGAGTTCCCTGGACTCTGTGTCTAGCGAGGGGACTGACACCAGCAGCGACAGCCAGCCCACAGAGTCTACGCCATACAGAGACCACCCACCTGCCAACAAGAACAACAGGGCAGAGAGAAGGTGAGAATCATGGAGAAGAAATGTTATCAGTTGTGTCTGATATTGGGAGATCTATAATGAACGCAATGTTCTTGGACATTAGTTACAATTTTATTTACTTGGTTTTGTATTTGTTGTGTGTTGTCATGAAAATGCTAACAGGCATAAAACGGGTTTGGCATGAGCTAGGACCAAATGTGCTAGCAATTAGCACTAAAGGACAGCAGATGCCTCCCTGTTTCTCTCTGTATAAAATGGTACACACATTACACACAGCTCAACAGCACATCAAATATCCATATTCTTCCATTAGGGAGGTAACGTTTTTTAAATTTAGCTTATAGAAGCGCTCCCAGTTTGTTCCCTAACTAACAGCATATACAGTATTTGGGCTACGTGACGGGAATACCTCCTTGGTCTGTGTGTTTCATTCATTGCCTTCTAAGGACAGACAGAATCCTTGCCCTGAATAAGGCCTCGAAATTCCTAAAGGATTGTGTAATTAGATATTTTGAAYGAATTKTWRTTCTGAGTTCCTCACWAACTGCCAGTCATCAGAAAGTAGGAGAAATGTCAAGGCAAGACATTACACTGACTGAGGGCACAGTATTATGTTTGTGCCAACTCATACAGATACATACATGC
Source organism: Salvelinus sp. IW2-2015 (assembly GCF_002910315.2). Lineage (NCBI taxonomy): Eukaryota > Metazoa > Chordata > Actinopteri > Salmoniformes > Salmonidae > Salvelinus > Salvelinus sp. IW2-2015. The sequence continues at coordinate 77,919,271 of NC_036860.1, forward strand.
CTCAACAAGAATMTACCATRCCTGTTATAACAGGACAGATGCTACACCCACAGTTTATTAAAGATAGTARTCYCTTTTGMGGTTATACTGTATATACAAACTCTCTATCTGATTCTTCTAGGYAATTCCATCTATGTAATATCTGCTATCTTTCTAAACAAAACATGACACTGGAGGTGAGGATGTCACTTGAAATTCKAATTCAACAGTAGCACTAGATGGATGTAGGTGACATGGGTGTCCTCAGTCTAGGCKCAGCTTGGGGGTACAGAATAAGTGGCGGRGACATTATTCAGCTGTKATCCTGAAGTTCTTCCTGCAGGAAGTGATGTCACAGCCCACCTGTGAGGGGCCATGGAGGACACCATGGCTGTTTGTTGAATGACAGGCTTGATTTTCCTGCTTTTCAGCTGCTACAATGAGCCAGGGAAGGCTGGGAGGAGTGCTGTGGGAGAGGACCTGGGTCAGGCTGGATCCAGGAAGGGGAGGAGTGAAGCTCGCAGCAACCAGAGAGAGGTATCAGTCACACCGTCACAGTGTTTTTACATTGCAGTCAGTCCTCCCACTCCCGGTAAGGCTTGTCACATTCCTCCACTATAACACCATCACTTGAACCACACCTCATAATCCAAAGAGTAACCATAGCTTTTAAGAATAGCAACACTTGTTACCCACCAGGAAGGCCCAAGACAAGCACCCCTTTAGGACAGTGTCCAGTGAATAGTGTTTCCACATKTACACARATAGATTGGTATTTTACACACCATTGATGGAGTCTGTCATTGTTAAGGTAARGTACACGTACGTGTACACCGCACAGCTGTTCCCGCTAGTTCTCCATTGGACTTGTTTGGACATGACTCATAAGACCAMGTGTTGGAGAGGCAAAGACGTCACCTCAAACGTTTCGGCTCTGGCCTGATTGCATGGTGTGTAAGGCTCATGGACAAGGATGAAGCGCTACTCTTACATTCCACACTGTCAGGTGTGTGTGTGTGTGCCACGTGTGTCCACACTGTCAGGTGTGTGTGTGTGTGCCACGTGTGTCCACACTGTCAGGTGTGTGTGTTTGCCACGTGTGTCCACACTGTCAAGTGTGTGTGTGTGTGCCACGTGTGTCAATATATGTGTGTTTAGTTCCATACCGGTATGCAGGAGTTTGGCATGGCTAAGTCAATCCTTCCATCAGCCGTGTTGAGGCATGTGTTAGTGTGTGTGAGTAAGACAGGGGGAAGAAGGTGAATAATTCAGGACTGTGTTGTGTTCTCTAACTAAACTGGTTTTAATGCTCTGARGGGGCTCCGTCTGCACTTCATGCTGTGTGTTGTAATCTCAGAATGGCATTCCTCTTAGACACATTTTCCATTTACCCAAACATGGATACTATGTAATTAGGGATCTGCCTGTAAGACCCAGACAAACCTCTGCTAACTCATAACGGTGATGGTATCTTACAGTACAATGACCCAGCTGTTGTATCTGTAAAGAGCTGTTGTATCTGTAGGGAGCTGTTGTATCTGTAAAGAGCTGTTGGATCTGTAAAGAGCTGTTGGATCTGTAGGGAGCTGTTGGATCTGTAGGGAGCTGTTGTATCTGTAGGGAGCTGCTGTGTCTGTAGGGACCTGTTGTATCTGTAGGGACCTGTTGTATCTGTAGGGACCTGTTGTATCTGTAGGGAGCTGTTGTATCTGTAGGGTGCTGTTGTATCTGTAGGGAGCTGTTGTATCTGTAGGGAGCTGTTGTATCTGTAGGGAGCTGTTGTATCTGTAGAGAGCTGTTGTATCTGTAGGGAGCTGTTGTATCTGTAGGGAGCTGTTGTATCTGTAGGGAGCTGTTGTATCTGTAGGGAGCTGTTGTATCTGTAAAGAGCTGTTTGATCTGTAAAGAGCTGTTGGATCTGTAGGGAGCTGTTGGATCTGTAGGGAGCTGTTGTATCTGTAGGGAGCTGCTGTGTCTGTAGGGACCTGTTGTATTGTAGGGACCTGTTGTATCTGTAGGGACCTGTTGTATCTGTAGGGAGCTGTTGTATCTGTAGGGTGCTGTTGTATCTGTGGGGAGCTGTTGTATTGTAGGGAGCTGTTGTATCTGTAGGGAGCTGTTGTATCTGTAGGGTGCTGTTGTATCTGTAGGGAGCTGTTGTATCTGTGGGGAGCTGTTTGTATCTGTAGGGTGCTGTTGTATCTGTAGGGAGCTGCTGTGTCTGTAGGGACTGTGTACTGTAAGGGAGCTGTTGTATCTGTAGGGAGCTGTTGTATCTGTAGGGAGCTGTTGTATCTAAGGGACCTGTTTGTATCTGTAGGGAGCTGTTTGTATTTGTAGAGACCTGTGTTATCTGTAGGGAGCTGTTTGTATCTGTAGGGAGCTGTTGTATCTGTAAAGAGCTGTTGTATCTGTAGGGAGCTGTTGTATCTGTAGGGAGCTGTTGTATCTGTAGTGAGCTGTTGTATCTGTAAGAGCTGTTGTATCTGTAGGGAGCTGTTGTATCTGTAGGGAGCTGTTGTATCTGTAGGGAGCCTGTTGTATCTGTAGGGACCTGTTGTTCTGTAGGGAGCTGTTGTATCTGAGGACCTGTTGTATCTGTAGGGAGCTGTTGTATCTGTAGGGAGCTGCTGTATCTGTAGGAGCTGCTGTATCTGTAGGGAGCTGTTGTATCTGTAGGGAGCTGTTGTATCTAAGGGACCTGTTGTATCTGTAGGGAGCTGTTGTATCTGTAGGGAGCTGTTGTATCTGGAGGGACCTGTTGTATCTGTAGGGAGCTGTTGTATCTGTAGGGAGCTGTTGTATCTGGGGGACCTGTTGTTCTGTAGGGGCTGTTGTATCTAAGGGACCTGTTGTATCTGTAGGGAGCTGTGTATCTGTAGGGAGCTGTTGTATCTGTAGGGGCTGTTGTATCTGTAGGGAGCTGTTGTATCTAGGGAGCTGCTGTTGGTCATGTGTTTGAGGCTAGGAGGCACTATCACTGTACAGTATCTCCTGAGTCAAGTGCACATCTGTTTGTGAAATGACAGTCACCATGTTCTCAGACTGGCTCCTGTGATTAAGGTAGTGACTAAAGCATAAGTATCAGTCTGTCTACTCCTGACAACAACAATACATGACCAGCATTTAGGATTAACACTACAGTATAGAATACATGTACAGTCCATACTGGTACACAGTATGCACATTGTACTAGATGTAGAAAACATACTGTTGATGTCACAGGAGGCTGCTGAGGGGAGGACGTCTCATAATAATGTCTGGAATGGAGTGAAATGGAATGGTATCGACACATGGAAACATGTGTTTGATGTGTTCGATACCATTCCACTTATTCCGTTCCAGCTGTTTACTATGAGCCCGTCCTCCTCCATGAAGGTGCAACCGGCCGCTTGTAGTTGATTTTTCACAGACTACGGCTGGTGTACTGTATATCTTTCTGTTTATATTATGAGATACTGTATGAACTGTTGAACCCAGTAATATGATTTAGCTAGACACATCATACACAGTATGGCCATCCCATGGGGTCAAAGGTTTAACGTTAATCTCTGATTAAATCCCTCTGTAGGATTTTTCTCTTAAGTTCCTGCCCAGTGAACATATTATCCATGTGATCATTTATGTTCCTCCAGTTCCAGCAGGTTTTTTTATTTGGGGGGGGGGGGGGGGTATTGGAGTGAGAGGTCAAATGCCTGTTCACAGTTCACTCTGTCCCCCTGGCTCAGATTCCCCGATAGTCCCACTTCCCTTTCCCTCCTATCCTAGGGAAAAGGGACTTTCATGGAAGACAGCAACTGTCCAGAATGGTCAGTGTTGTTGGAGAAGGCAGGAGGCTAGTTCACACTGCTGGCGGGAGCAGAGTGTTCTCTCCCTCATGTTACTGTTATGTGTCCTTGGATAGTTTTCTATGCAAATAGCTGGGCACAGACYAAGAATGTTCTGGATTTACTGAAGTGGTTGTTTTTCCTTTTTTTATTTTTTATTACGTAAGAGTAAAAAGAACGAGACTTTTGAAGGCTCAAGTAAATGAGAAAATAATCTTGTTTCATATGGTGCCGCTGTCTCTAGTTTCATTTAGCGGTGGCTAATCTAGATTTAAAGGGACTCTCTGATGTGTTTTTTAGAGCTATTTGGTTAGCCAGGATGAAACCCAATATGAGGTAGCTTTGGTAGGTAACASTCAGGGATGTGGGAATCTTGTTAAGACAGAGATTTGGGACTTTTAACATCCCTGGGCTTGTGAGACTGGATGCCAGGGGCCATCAGGGATAATACAGCCTCCAAAGTATTTTCATACACTCCCCAGCCAAGCCCAGTCACCAGAGTGGAACTCATTCTTAATGTGAGTAAGGTTTAATAGCCCCTGTATAGAGAGCACTTCCTCTCTCCTGCTGTGTCCCACAATAAGCCTTACATCTCACNAGTATCTCCTGAGTCAAGTGCACATCTGTTTGTGAAATGACAGTCACCATGTTCTCAGACTGGCTCCTGTGATTAAGGTAGTGACTAAAGCATAAGTATCAGTCTGTSTACTCCTGACAACAACAAATACATGACCAGCATTTAGGWTTAACACTARAGTATAGAACACATGTACAGTCCATACTGGTACACAGTATGCACATCATTGTACTAGATGTAGAAAACATACTGTTGATGTTACAGGAGGCTGCTGAGGGGAGGATGTCTCATAATAATGTCTGGAATGGAGTAAATGGAATGGTATTGAACACATGGAAACATGTGTTTGATGTGTTCGATACCATTCCACTCATACCGTTCCAGGCATTACTATGAGCCCGTTCTCCTCAATTAAGGTGCAACTGGCCGCTTGTAGTTGATTTTTCACAGACTARGGCTGGTGTACTGTATATCGTTCTGTTTATATTATGAGATACTGTATGAACTGTTGAACCCAGTAATATGATTTAGCTAGACACATCATACACAGTATGGCCATCCCATGGGGTCAAAGGTTTAACGTTAATCTCTGATTAAATCCCTCTGTAGGATTTTTCTCTTAAGTTCCTGCCTGACGGAACATATTATCCCATYTGATCATTTATGTTCCTCCAGTTCCCGCAGGTTTAAAAAAAAAAAAAAAATTGGGGTCAAATGCCTGTTCACAGTTCACTCTGTCCCCCAGGCTCAGATTCCCCAGATAGTCCCACTTCCCCCTATTGTGCCGCTGTCTCTAGTTTCATTTAGCGGTGGCTAATCTAGATTTAAAGGGACTCTCTTGATGTGTTTTTTTAGAGCTATTTGGTTAGCCAGGATGAAACCCAATATGAGGTAGCTTTTGGTAGGTAACAGTCAGGGATGTGGGAATCTGTTAAGACAGAGATTTGGGACTTTTAAACATCCCTGGCTTGTGAGACTGGATGCCAGGGCCATCAGGGATAATACAGCCTCCAAAGTATTTTCATACACTCCCCAGCCAAGCCCAGTCACCAGAGTGGAACTCATTCTTAATGTGAGTAAGGTTTAATAGCCCCTGTATAGAGAGCACTTCCTCTCTCCTGCTGTGTCCCAAATAAGCCTTACATCTCACAACACTGCCTGCCAGAGACCTGTCATGACTTGTGGTTCTCTGCTTTGATACAATGCACACGTCCAAGCTGTCTCAGTCATGATAGAGTAAAGGGAAACGGCATAATCTTGTTTTTTATTTGCAACAAGCTTACAGTAATACAGGACATGATCACATTCGCTAATCCATCTTACACTTTCTACATTGTACTTCAGTAACTGATATTGTCCTGTTGTTGCACCCAGAAACTGCAGTCGTGTGGAGATCTAACCCAGGTCAACTCACCGTCCCTCCTCCTCAGAGAAGAGCTAAGTCACTGGACCCAGGACCCGGAGTCGGTCATGACTGTGAGTGCTTATTACTTTTGGAATTTCTGTACACTGAAAGCATGGGGTCAAGTTGTAAAACATGTCAGAAAACTGTCACAGTTCAAACAGGGATGCTCTCATAATTTAAACAAGTATAAATGAAAGCCCCAAGTGGATTGACGGCAGTTTACTTTTATGTTGAAGTGTCTGAAAACTGTATGACCGTGCCTCTTTGAACTCCTGACTAACTTACTGTCTTATCTTCCTTACAGCCTGATTTGCTGAACTTCAAGAAAGGGTGGATGATGAAACTGGATAAGGAGGATCAGGTATAGGAATGGACAGATCAAGAATGTCTTTTACTTTCGTCACTGAACACCTTCCCACATTTCTACCCCAAAGGCACATGGATCCTGAATGTGTGCGTGTACATTTAGTGATGTTTAAGGTGCTTGGGTCCTTGCTATGAAAGTGAAGCCTGACAGTTCAAATGTGTTATGTAGGTTTCTGCATCTACTATTCCTTATTAATG